>NC_057808.1:207996307-208296307 GCF_018294505.1 Triticum aestivum
AAGAGGTCCGTTTCGTCCGTTTTGCGGTACGCCACACCCCTCCTGATCAACAGGACCCCCGTTTCGACTGTAGGAGGTCTGTTTCGTCCGTTTTGCGGTACACCGCACCCCTCCCGATCTACATGACCCCCGTTTCGACCGTAGGAGGTCTGTTTCCTCCGTTTTGCGGTACGCCACACCCCTCTCGATCAACAGGACCCTGTTCCGAACGTAGGAGGTCCGTTTCCTCCGTTTTGCGGTACGCCAAGCCTCGTTTCCATCGCCTGTTCCGTCCAAGCCCTCCCGATGAACACGACCACGCATTCCGTTCCGACCCAGCCGGTTGGCTCCCACGCGTTCCGTTGCCTCCCGATGAACACGACGCATTCCGTTGCCTCCCCATGAACACGACGCATTCCGTTGCCTCCCCATGAACACGACGACGATGCTGTTTCTCCATTCCGACCCAGCCATGTACACGAGCCTTGGCCATACGTATGCGCGAGTAGGCGTTCGAGACCCCGCCCGTATGTACACATACATGGCCGTATTTTCTTTCTTGCACCCTGGCCGCTGTACGTACGCGTACATGCTACGTGCGTGCCTCTACTACGACACGTGCGCGCCTCTACTACGACACGTGCGCGCCTCTACATCGACCAGTATGTACGTACACGTTCGCGACCAGAATGACAACGCTACATATGCTTCGACCAGGTGGGTCCCGACTGTCAGGCACTTCCTTGCCTGCGAAGATGTAGCTGGTGGGTCCCAGTAGTCAGGGGGCGAATCATTTTTTTTGCCCGGACGCACTTCCTTGCGTGCAAAGATGTAGCCAGTGGTTCCCAGCAGTCAGGGGGCGAATCGTTTTTTTTGCCCGGACGCACTTCCTTGCGTGCGAAGGTGTAGCTGGTGGGTCCCAGCAGTCAGGGGGCGAATCGTTTTTTTTTGCCCGGACGCACTTCCTTGCGTGTGAAGATGAAGCTGGTGGGTCCCAGCAGTCAGGGGGAAACGTTTTTTCCGCGAAATACAGTGGCCCATCCGGTGGGTCCCAGCTGTCAGGTGGAGGAATCATTATTTTCCGCGTAATAAGGAGGCACTTCCTTGCTGCGGCCGTGGACCCAGCTATCAGCCTCTCCACGTACAGTCCACGTCCGATGGAAGTCGTTCCTTGACCACGTTGACCAGGCCGCGCCGAGAGCACAACGGCGGTGGACGACGGTGAGGCCTAGGAAGGGGACGACGCGGAGCCGGGGAAGACGCGGCAGTGGAAGCCCGCGCGGAGAGGAGTACGAGGGTTCACTGGTTTGGCTGCGGTGTGAGGCTGCCGTCGCCGCAGGGCCTGGCTAGCGGTGGGAATAGTAGGGGGAGGTGAGGCCTCCGCGGCAGCACAGCCGGCCATGGGAGGCAGGAGCATGCGGCACGACCGGCGCTGCTTTGGGCGGCTGGAGCAAGAAGACCAGAGGTTGAAGAAGCACTACGGCCGTTGGATGGACATCGTACGGTCACTGGAGCTAGAATCGTTCATATTGACTAAGTTGACAAAGCCCTCTGTCCCCGTCAACTTAGTTGGCCCACAAGTCATCCTCCCACTATGGTGGGTCCCAGCTAGCAGGGGGTATTCATTTTTTTTGTGCGTAATAAGGAGGCACTTCCTTGCGTGCGAAGATATAGCTGGTGGGTCCGACATGTCAGCGGGGGGAACGTTTTTTTCACGAGATACAGAGGCCCTTCCGGTGGGTCCCAGCTGTCAGGCGGAGGAATCATTATTTTGCGCGTACAGTCCACGGCCGATGGATGTCATTTGTTGACCATGTTGACCAGGCCGCGCCGAGAGCACCATGGCGGTGGACGACGGCGAGGCCTAGGAAGGGAACGACACGGAGCCGGGGAAGACTCAGCAATGGTTGCCCACGCGGTGGGGAGTACGAGGGTTTACTGGTCCGGCTGCCGTCGCCAGAAAATAACAGGAGGTGTGGGTGAGTAGAGGAATGGCCTGGCCAGCAATGAAGTAGGGTGGGGCGGTGCGGCCTGTGCGGCAGCACAGCCGGCCACGGGAGGCAGGAGCAGGCAGTCCCACCGGAGCTGGTTTGGGCGGCTGGAGCAAGAAGATCAGATATTGAAGAAGTAGCACGGCCGTTGGATTAACATCCAACGGTCACTACTGCTAGAATCGTTTGTGGACTAAGTTGACAAAGCCAAAGTACACATCAACCTAGTAGACCCACAAGTCAGCCTCCAAATCTGTCCCAAATAGCATACAGCCCGAAATTTCTAGCCAGATTCAAATTAATTTTAAATCTAAATATACCTTAATTTAAATTCAATGAAATTTTACCCGCACAAAAACAATGAAATTTAAAATATCAAAATCCGAAAGAAAACAGTATTTTGGAACTAATTGCCTGTTTGCTATATTTTTTCATTTTACAGCCCATTTATTATTACTTATAGCCCATTTCTTATTACTTATAGCCCATTTTCTGGGCAAAATGCATCCCTCCTCGTCTTGAAAGGTTTCCGGCCCAGCAGGGCGTAGAAAAGCAAGTAGGCCTACGTTGGTTATTCTGCAAAAAACAAAATAGCTGGCTAGCCATTTTCAGAAAGGAAAAAAACAAACTGGGCTGGTCATGTGCTAAACATATGAAATAAAAGCCTGGGCTAGACGGGCCACGGGTCCCGCACAACCTAGTTGATACCCTTCTCCATCCCGAAAAAACAAAATTACTGCGTGCGCTGCTGGGTCCCTACTGTCATCCTCACCATGTACAGTCATCTCCTTATTCCTCTCGGTTGTTGACCATGTTGACAACACCGGAGGGCGGCGTCGCGGCGAGCGAACCAAGGCGGAGGACGATGGTGAGGCCTCGGACGGGAACGAACAGGAGCCGGGGAAGATCACAGCCAGCCGTGGGAGGTGGGAGCAGGCGGTCCCGCCGGCGCTGGTTTGGCTTTGGCGGCTCGAGGAAGAAGAGACCGAAGAAACACGACAGACGTTGAATGTCAATCCAACGGTCAAGGTTGGCACAATCGTTTGTTGACTAAGCGGACACCAAGTAGCATACTTTTTTATATATAGGAAGAAAACTGCGAGGAAAATGCGTTCGTCTGCCGTCCTCCTCACAGGGAACGTTCGCCACATAAGTGACTAGCACCCTTGATTTTCAACCGAGAGGTCTTGGGTTCGAGTCCCATGAACTCTCAATTTTGTCCTCATTCCTTCCTCGCAAAAAAGGGAAAGAAAATCAAAGACTTGGGAAGGCGTACAGAACAAGCTAGTGTACCAGTAAAGAGACGTTGTCAAGTTTTAGAAAAAAGAAAGGCGTGCTCCTGTAGCTGGTTCGAATCCAAACCTAGAGTATGACTATATATGGTGCTATGCTACTCTGCAAGTAATGAAACTAACATATCCAACGTTCGCTTCTCCTCTTCTCTACTTACTCTGCCTAGCATCAGAAGCTCTGGCCGCAGCAACCATGTCCGCTGGCTGCTCGTCCACCTGCTCTTCAGCAGGCAACAGCCAGATATGCGCCAAGTCGCCACCCGTACCATCGCCTGTGTGTCTCATCACACCCCCGCCGGCACGCGCACCGCAACCGATTGCTCATCGCAACCCGCTGCCGTTGGTGTGGTGCCACTGCTGCAAATCACGCAGAGTCATCCGTCGCGTCTCAACCACAATCCGCAACCCTGGCCGAGTCTTCTACAAATGCCCGAATCATGGGGTAATAATTTGTTTAAGTGTTGTTCTGCTGCTTTCAGTTGCTGATTTTTTAATAGTTTGGTTGATGATCTTCCAATTTGATTCGTGCAGAAAAGGGAAGATTCGTGTGATTTGTATTTCTGGGAAGTTGCTGATGTGGGGGAATGCAACTACGCTGATTATTTGGTTAGCCGAGGAATCCCAATACCAGCAGGTTGGGGTGTTGGAAAAGTAACTGAAGGAACGACAGAAGAGGAAGATGCAGAGCGGAAGGTTAAAGATGGAGTTCCTCTGATCATGGCCAAGCAACAGCTGCTGAATGGCCTTGACAGCAATGAGGAGATGAAAGAGCTTGTGAAGATAATGGGCAAAATCGATGTGCTCTGTAGGATGATTGTCTCTTTATTTGCAGTGTATGTAGCACTCGTGATGTATTCAGTGGCTATGACATGAGCACTTTGCTGAAACTAGTAATGAATGAAACCTGTGTAGCAGGCTGGGCGTAATGTTGTGAACATCTAATGATTTCTATTAACGGAAATCAGGGGGTATCCCCTTTTGCTCATATAAATAAATAAATAAATAGCAGAGGCCCTGTCGGGTCAGCTTTGTTCTCATTCGAAGACGTCAAGCAAATTGCAGTCCAACAACAAACTATGTCATCAAATTCAAGTTTCACAGCCAAATATGAGTACAACTAAACAACAATGTCATCATGTTTTAGTTGTCATACAATCACCAAACACAAATCAGCATACATAACAAGTGATGTTCTCACAGCAAAATACTAAACAACATGTTCATCAGGTTTCAGTTGTCATAGCAAACACAATTTCACATAGTAGATAAAAAAACGTCTTCTGACAAGAAAATACGACAAAAGCAATGTAATCATCATCCACAGCAGCAGCATCAACATCTTCGCCATGTGTATCAGTCTGAATCGTAATTCCCCACGGTGTCATCTTCTTCTTCGTCCTCAACGTCCTCGAACATTGGCTTCTTCTTGATCAACTCTTGTATGTCCACAGCACGACAGACAATCTTTTCGCCGGCATCATTGACATGATGGTTCTCAAAGATATTAGGAACATCTGTGTTATCTTGTACATCAGGAGCAGTGTAAGCATCATCTTGTTGTGCAACTTCATTAAACGAATTCCTCTACTCAAACCTTGCAATACTCTCCAGTCATCGCTACGTGCAAATGTGTCTTCCAAGAAAAATATCTGTGTTGCTTGATTTGCCAAAATAAAAGGCTCGTTGGTCTGGTACGCCGCCTTGACATTGATGGATTTGAAATAATCATCAGCTCTGGGTTTTGCGATCCTGGAAAACGGGTTATACCAACGACAGCACAACAGAACCACACACCGATGGTCCTCGAAACTGGAGATATACTGCAACTCAACAATGTTTGTTATGTTAGCATACATTTCAGTTGTCTCTTTGTCATACGTATCCGTGCTCATGATGGCACTGTTTTGTGTCTTCCTGCCTTCGTCTCGTGCAAGGGTGTTGTAGCGCACATCTCCAACAACGCAAGATTCATAATGTCTTACCCGAGTATCAGGACCCATTGCTAGTGAGTAAAGGGCATCATCAACTGCCTGCCCATCCTCCCGCATCTTCTTAACCTATGGTTAGAAAATAGACAAGCTGGTCATCTTATGTACTCAATATATTAAAAAAACTGACAGTGCACTTCAAAAGCTTACATGGTTCTTGAACCATTTCGCAAATCCTGCCATAACCAGTTTGTCAATGTTTCTTGGATTTTGCGGCAGTAACTCCTCTTTGTAGATGCTGCACAACATAGTGATCGCGTCAAACATCTAAATATATAAGAATGTGCTGCAAGTTTAGTAGATTACGATGTATAAGCTGCATTACTGCACTTACTTGATATAAGGTAGTATCTCAGGACAGTTATTCAACACATACCAAACCATTTTGTCCAAATCTTTAGGTTTGTCCTCTTGTCGACTCTTCCCTGTAACTCGAACAGAATAATCGAAAACATTGAGCCCGGGATTGTCTTCACCCACCTCTTTGCTAAGCTGATCAGCTGTTTCAATGTATTTTGAGCAGAATGTCAACGCTTCTGTAGCAATGTAGGCCTCTGCAATGGAACCCTCGGGTCTAGCTCTGTTCCTAACATAGCCCTTGAAAGTTCCTAGCCGCCTTTCAATAGGGTACATCCAGCCATACTGTACTGGACCTCTAAGTAGTGCCTCATCAGGTAGATGAACAGCCAAATGCACCATCACATCAAAGAAGGCTGGAGGATATATCTTCTCAAGGTCGCATAGGATAGTTGGTATCTTGTCTCTAAGACGCTCCAAAGCATCTATCCTGATATTCCTACTGCAGAGTTCCCTGAAGAATTGTCCCAACTCTGCAACTGCTCTGTATAAGTCAGGGCGGCCCAATCCTCTAAGGATAACAGGTAAAACCCTTTGAAGTAGGACGTGGCAGTCATGAGTTTTCAACCCTTGTAGCTTGTTTCCATCTGCACTGACTCTCCTTTCAGGGTTGGAAGCAAATCCATGTGGGAATCTCACACGTGACAGGACCTCGCAGAATTCTTTTCTTTTTACCTTGTCCAAGACGTACACAGCTGGTGCCATATCCCGTGGTTTACCTTCATATTGCACCTGCAAATCCTTTCTGATACCCAGGTGTGTCAAATCAATCCTAGATTTTAAGGTATCTTTCGTCTTGCCTTCAATATTAAAAAGTGTGCCGATAATGCCGTCACATATAGTTTTCTCGATGTGCATCACATCAAGATTATGCCGCAGATCCAAATCTTTCCAATACTCCAAGTCCCACAAAGTGGACATGCGGGTAAACAATAATCTCTCTTCTACCCTGCCACGCTTCCTTTTCCCGCTACCATTACAAGGATGGTTTCCTGGTGTAATATGCCTGACCTTCTCTAATTCCACTTGCAACTCATCGGCGGTGAGCCTCTTTGGCGCATCACGGTTTTCATGCTTTGCATTGAACACATGTCTTCGGTATTTTCTAGGATGCAACTTGTCCTTGGCAAGGAAACGACGGTGTCCAATGTAACAGATCTTGCTAAGTATTGTGTATGACAGCGGATTCCTGTCACAGCGAACACATGCATTGTAACCATGTGTCGTTCGCCCTGACATAGTGCCCAAAGCCGGATAATCATGGATGCACCAAATTATAACAGCACGCAGAAAGAAATCAGCTGGTGGGCTGCTATATAGGTCTCGAGTAAGAACACCCTTCCATAGCTGTTGAAGTTCCTCCACAAGAGGCTCCATGAACAAATCAAAATCCTTTCCAGGACTTTTTGGACCTGGGATGAGCAAGGCCATCATGTAGTTTGATTCTTTGGTGCAGACATTTGGAGGCATGTTGTAAGGGATAACAAGCACTGGCCACATGCTATCTGTGGCGCTCTGGTGGCCAAATGGGTTAAATCCATCTAAAGCTAAGCCAAGTCTAATGTTTCTCAGGTCAGCATCAAACTCTTTGTGTTTATCATTGAAGCTTTTCCACTCACTACCATGAGATGGATGGCTCATTACATTCTGATCTCTGTACTCCTGGTTCCTAGAATGCCACAATACATCCTCTCTTGTTTCAGCATCATGAAACAACCTCTGCAATCTTGGTGTAATTGGAAAATGTCTCAGAACATTATGAGGAATCCTCTTCACAGCATCGCCATCTTTCCATCTTGATGATTTGCATTTCGAGCATTCACTTAAGTTGGCATAATCCTTCCGGAACAGAACACAATTATTCTTACAAACATGGATCATATCATATCCAATTCCAACTGCACGAAGGAAATTCTTCATTTTACTGTAGGTGTGTGGCAGCTCAGACGCATCTGGGAAAGATTTGCGGAAAGCAGCCAACATCGCATCGAATGATTTGTTGGGCATCCGCTCAGATGTCTTCACCTGAAGAAAGGTGACCATAGCTGAGAATACTGACAGCTTATTTCCTGGGGTGACAGCAACGTTGCATTGTTCCAACATGCGGGCCCACCGTTTTTCTTCTGCAGGTGAAAGTTCACGGAATGCACGAGCATTTCGTAGCATTGTTTCAATGTTGGTCAAACTCACTGGCTCCGCCACCACCACCTCCTCCTCCTCTTCCACCTGAGCATCAGGCAGATCAAGATGGTGATCTGCTGCTTCCACGTAGTCAATAACATTGACGTTCACAGCTTCACCATGATGAACCCACCTAGTATATGTGACCGACATCCCATACAAGTGTAGATGATTTTGCACAGTTGACTGGGGTCTTGTAACTGAATTCATACAACTGCTACACGGGCAGAGCACATCTGATTTCGGACCACCGTACTCAGCTCTGATAAAGTTCATGAAGTTTTCAACCCCCTCGACATATGCAGCGGAGAATCTTCGAGCAGAAGTTATCCAAGTCCTGTCCATCTGTTAGACATACAAATTAGTTCTTCTACTAGATATTACAGGAAAAACATATATGCTTTTTTATGAAGTCCAGAAAAAAATACCTAGGTCGATGTCTAAAGCTATGGCAAGATATTTGGACGAGCAGATCTAAGTAACGAAATATATGTAAAGCTAATTCAGCAAACAGATTTGAGTGCCAAATTATGGCAGGCTGTTTCAGCAGTCAATGAGGCCGAGCACACAGCCATCGAACTATCGAAGGCCATCGCAGCAACAAAGATCGAGTATAAAACGGTGTAGAGCTATTTCACCTAACAGATTGGCTACTAGACCATGGCAATCTACGTCACAATAAATATATGGCAGGATATTTTAGCAACTAATCGGCCTTGGCATGCCATCTCAGCTAAGCAGATTGAGTGCAGAACAGGGCAAGGAAGCTTCTTAAGCAGAGCATATTGACAGTAAACTACTTCGGCAAACAGTGAGATTAACAGCGTCTATCAGCTAACATTCAGCGCTACACCGACATGAACGGGGCCTCAGTCTAGAATGCGCGTACCGTGGGAGAAGCTGACCGCCGTGCGTCTCCACACGAACGTCGCCAGCGGTGGCGGCGCTGACCGCCGTGCGCCTCCACAAGAACGTAGCCAGAGGTGGCGGCGCGGCTAGAGGACGGCAGTCTACGAGAGCGTACTGTGGGAGCGAGAGGATCGCCGAACCGCGGCGCCGACGTATCGGCGCGGCGGGGAGGGCGGCTTTGGCGGAGCGAATGGAGTGGAGGGGGACAGGGGGGAGGGGGTTTGGGGAATATTATTGGCTAGTTGGCCGAAGGGCGGTTGAATCGGATTTGGGGGGAATTTTTGGGTGTGGGGGGAGGATTTTCGCGCGGTGGGCGGGGGGAGTTTGGCGCATGGTCGGTTTCTCCAAGTGCAGTCCCACGTGTCAGTGAAGAGGCAAGCCGAAGCGCGTTCCGTTTGCGTGAGCCGTGTGCAGGACCGAACGTGTGTGGGGTGCAATGCGACCGCGACAGGAGTGCTGTGAGTGTACCGCCTTTTTTCCTTTTAAACTAGGTGCTTCGCCCCCTCAAAAAAATTGTTGCTTCGCGCGATCCATCGATACTACTACTAGTAATCCGGTAATCCCGACTAAAACGGCGCGGCCGGGTCTTTTCCCGCGCGATATGCTGGGAGGTTGGCTTAGTTGGGTTTTTTAGGACGAGTAATGCTACACCTACGTAATCCCAGTTACGTAATTAACGTAATGTGAAACGTGTGAGCTGTTGATTGTAGATTGGGGGGAGGGAGGGGCCCACCACCATGAAAATCAGGGGAGGAGAGAGAGAGGCAATTTACGTTAACCCTTTCGTAGGTTCCCGTAGATGTAGAAAGATGTGAAATGCGTGAATGTGTAGTGGACGTACTATTGGAGTGCCTAAGATAATTTGTGTATGTATAGACCCTATGTGTTTATTTTACTTCGCATGTTAGATTTGTCTCGGTTCAATAAAAAGCAGAGTTGGTGATGATGGTGTGCCTGTCATCCTGCAATATAGGCCGTCCGATCTATATCTAACGGATAGGAAGGAAACTATGACAATTTACCCGCACTCCTCTCCACATTTGCAGATAAGGCTTTCCCTCGTTCATCCTTTTCTCCCACAAGATCTTGATCTTCCGTGCAACGCACGGGCATCTTGCTAGTACTCCTACAATATGTATATTATTGTGAAAGTTCATATACACCGGCCGAGATTAATGCAAACACGGCAGATTTTCATTACATTTCGAACTTTTATAGGACAGAAAAATAAAAGAAACCCGACCCTAAACCTATTCTACGGCGGCGACCGACGTCCTCCATCTGCGATCTCTATGTACGGGGGCGGGGTTCAAGACCCGTGAAGTGAAGGTGCGGTCTCCGGCGAGGAAGAGTAGAACACGGGATACGGACCGGCCAGTTGGCACACCATGCCCTGCCGCCTCCCATGCCCTACTCATCCTCGGAGGAGTCCCCGACCTCGGCGGTGCCGGACGTTGGACGGCGGCAAGTAGGACGCGTGGCTGACGGTGCTCCCGTCGTCGGCCGCCAGCGTGGCCACCGCTTGTGCGGTCGCGTCCGCGTCCGGCTACGCCGCTATTGCGTCGCGAGAGGCGACTTGAGCGAGGGCGGCGACCTCGAGCTTCATCCCCGAAGACAAGCTCTCCCGCAGAGCGTTCGCACTTGCGGTCATGGCGGATGTGGTGCCAGGTAGGAGGACGATGCGCTATGGTGTGGAGGTTAGCTGGGCGTTGCCGCTTTAAGTAGCGCATTCCGGTGAGGCCAAGCGTCCGGGTGCGTCATTAAGTCGCCGGAGTTGGTTCCTCGGGCACCGAGCCTCTTAACGACGACATACGAACGGACGGCATGAATGCGGGCAGCTGGCGCCGGCTGGGAACGCACCGCGCGACGGCGCGAGGGACGAGGGTTTTGGTGTGCCAGGGTAGTCAGCTGCGGTCGTGGCAACGTTGGAGATGCCCTTTGCTCACATGCGATCCCCGCATGTCATTGAAAAAGCAAGACGACCCGGCATGGTCTCAGGTCCAGAGGATGCAGTTGGCCGCGCTACACCACTCCGGGGACGCGTCGCGGCGCCCCGTGCATCCTCGACGAGCCGGGTGTTGGGGTGTGTTTGGATTGTGGCCAAAGTGCACCTTACCAAAATTTTGGTCATGACCCAAAGATTGGTCTTTGTTTGGATGGTTGCCATTTTTTTGGCATGCCAATGAACTCTAGCCAACTCTAGTTCATTTTTCTTGCCAATGTCGGCCAAATCATGGGCAACCAATACCTCAACCAAAATTTTGGTCATGACCCAAAGATTGGTCTTTGTTTGGATGGTTGCCATTTCTTTGGCATGCCAATGAACTCTAGCCAACTCTAGTTCATTTTTCTTGCCAATGTCGGCCAAATCATGGGCAACCAATACCTCAACCAAAATTTTGGCTACCCAATGCTTTGATGGGGCAACCTTGGGCACAAACCAAACATACCGTTGGTCGTGCCACAGCACTAACGCCACCCTCGGCACACTGAAACCGACCGTGTCTAGCGACGATATGAGCGTGTCGCTCACCGCGGTCGCCGTGTCCAGAGGCGGTGCTGGAGCTGCGCCCCGTTGTTGGCCCCAACGACCCACATGAACGGTTGTCGGTGGCGAGGAGGTCGTGGGCCAGCTCCTCCATTGGACTAGTCTGCGCTACGTCGTCCCGACGGGTGTGCCCCACATGTCGGTTTCCCTGTTTTCCCGGCCATATTCGAGCGTCAGTGCTCCGCGTTGCGCATTAGGCCTTTCACTATGTAGGCCAAGCGAGACAACTTATTGTTTATTTGAGCCGTTCAAGTATAATCATGTGGCGTTTGCTTATTTCTCATTCCTCTCCAACCCTCTTCTCCATCGATCATGTCGCCCTCCAGTCGAGTCCATCCTCCCGCATGCCTCATTTGAACATTCCGCCGAGTATCATTCGCATGTACCCACCCTAGTCCTCTTTCAATAGATCTCCGGACCCCGAGATGAAATCGAGAGGGAACGAGTGGGGGCACGTGATACCTAAGGCGGATTCAAAATTTTGAACCGGTGATCATAGCATCCGCAAATCATATATAAAGGGTATTCAATGTTCGTTTCGTTTTTGAACGTACAATATACTCCCCCTATCCTTTCTAGTTTACATATAAGTTTTATGTGTAGTCAAAGTATCTCTACTTTGATCAAAAAGGTATCAACATTCAACAACGCCCAATCAATATTGTTAGATTCGTACGTACTCCTAGATTTGTACTCGAGATGGTTTCCAATTTGACTATTGACAAGATTAATAGTACATGAGATGTATAATGTGAAAATTATATCATTGGAAACTCCTTTCACATACGAATTTGACCGTATGCTTTGTGTAAGTTGCATGTCATATATTATTACTCTAACATTTGGTCAAAGTTAGCCTCGAAAAACGCATTAGACCCTGTATGCTTTGTGTAAGTTGCATGTCATATATTATTACTCTAACATTTGTGTAAGTTGCATGTCATATATTATTACTCTAACATTTGGTCAAAGTAGTATAGTGGAAGTGGATCCTCTGACGTAGGTATCCCTGCCTTACCCTCCCTTTCGGTCACTTACTGGCGGACCCCATGCTTGCTAGGCCCCGCATGTCAGTTACTCAATGGGTTCGGCCACGTCAGGGGATCCTCATCCGTAGTATACTCCCTCTGTTTTTATTTACTCCGCATAAAACGGAGGGAGTGGTGGTATAATAAATGACGCGGGCGGGGGAGGGGGAGGGACGTCGGTTTGCTCTCAACTGCGGTCCCACAAGCGAGCGAAAACGCAAGACGAAGCGCGTTCCATTCGGTGAGCGACGTGGAGGGTCCAGCGTGCCGGGCTGCAACGCGAACGCGACAAGAGCGATGTACAGTCAAAACCGATTGACCGGTCGTCACCGGAACCACTATTCACACCAGAACCTTCGCTGCTCGGCCTACGCCAGCCACTGCCCTAAAACCACACCAAATCTCCAGCCCATTCCCCCACCTTTCGATCCCCTAGCCCGCATCAAGCGTCCCCTAGTTCGCCGGAAAGCCATGGTGCGCCGCAAGATCACTTACTACAAGATGCTGACGCCGGAGCGCCGCGCAGAAATCGCGGCGGCGGTCGGCGCCACAGACCTCCGTTCCCAAGCTCGCTTTGCGGCGGGCCAATCCCCGAGTTCTCTGGAGCCAAGCTACGAGGAGGAGGAAGCCGATCCAATGTTCATGGCGGAGGTCGCGGCGCAGAAGGCCCCCGATGGGTATGAGACGATGGACGTCGACTTCGTGCCGGCGTCCGAGTCCCCCATGGTGCAGGCGGACCAGCGGTTCAACATGGCGATACTAAAGGAGGACCGGGAGGCAGAGGCTCAACTCGACGCGGAGCGCGCGCATGCCGCTGCCATCGAGGCTCTCCTGCAGGCGGAACCGGATGTCGTGGATGTGAACCGGGCGGCGGAGGCTCAACTTGAGGCGGAGCGCGCGGATGCCGCTGCCATCGAGGCCCTCCTGCAGGCGGAACCGGACGTCCTGGACTTGAACCGGGCGGCAGAGGCTCGACTCGACGCAGAGCGCGCGGATGCCGCTCTCATCGACGCCCTCCTGCAGGCGGAACCGGACGTCCTGGACTTGAACCGGGCGGCGGAGGCTCGACTCGACGCGGAGCGCGCGGATGCCGCTGCCATCGAGGCCCTCCTGCAGGCGGAACCGGACGTCCTCGACTTGAACCGGGCTGTGCTCTCGTCCGTGCAGAGCGCCCGCACGCTCCGCTTGAACGAGTAGCTGGAGGCCGAGGACAACCACGGTGCGGAGACACACGTCGGCAGCGACGGCTGGTTCGCGCCGGCAGCCAAAGACGACGAGGCCGTCTCTTTCCGCGAGCAGTGATAGTTTTTCTTTATGTTGTTGTTTTTATGGATCTTTTGCTGTGTAAAAACATATATTTGTTATGCAAGTCGCCTGACTTGGGTCAGTCTACCATTTCAGGCGGTTGGATGAATATCCTACGTCTCCTAACCCTTCTTTCCTTCTTCCTCACCTCTTCTTCTTCCCCAACAGACCACCGCACGGGCCGTACGGATACTCCCCAACATGCGGTTGGATAAACATACTCTATGAACGAAAATTATGTGTCAGCGATAGGATGGCTGAGTTTGGTTTGTTCACATGCGACAGCACGTGTCAGTGAGGGTGCGTTCCCTTGGTTGGGTTTGCGGCGTGCAGGAGCGACTGTGTGAGGGTGCGGTGCGACCGCGGCGTGCAGGAGCGACCGTGTGAGGGTGCGGTGCGACCGCGACAGCCGTGCGCAAGTGTACCTCCTTCGCGTCACCTTGTGTCCAGATCTGAGATGCCACGTGTACCAGATGAATGACTCCAAGTTCGACCACCGTGATGCTAGGTGCGAGCCAAGGAACACTGTTGGAGAGACCCCCCTCATAATTTTCCTACATTGGTCGTTTGATTCATAGGATAGAATGCTATAGGATTTTTTTCCTATGTAATCATGTTTTAATTGGCAATCTAGCATCCACTCCAACTTTTGTTTCACTTCCTTTGTTCCTACGAAGAGAGTACTTGCTCTAAATGATGTGCCGCTGCAAGAGCCGCCTATATTAATTAACCATGCTCTAAAAAGGTGGACCAGCTTTGGCTATAGTAGTACTGTACTAGGTTAGTAGGTGACCTTGCGCTTGGCTCTTCTCCTCTTCCGGAAGTCGAACAATAATTATGGTACTACAGTAATACTTTTGGCAATCTGACACCAAATGAACTGCTGCACGTCCACCGCTTGTAAGCAAAAGTTTCTCCTCGTGCTGCGAGCCACCGTGCACGCGTTGGCGAGGGAGAAGGCGTAGTAAGCAAGCTTCTCGTCGTTCTGCGAGTTGACGGGACACATCAAAGTTATTTATTAGTACTCTCTTCAAAAAGGGCCGACCATGTCCATGGCTACCATCCCGTGCTCTGTCATTGAGTACGTGCACTATTCACGTGCCATCGAGGAGAAAAAATATTGCGTAGTACTAGGTGCCATCGAAGTGCACGACTCACTTACGCACTGCATATCTCCATTTTCTTGCATGACACGCCACCTTGATGCTAGATGTCCCGCGTGTCATGGAGGCATATAGTATGATTTTGTAAAATGGAGGCATATAGATGTCCCGCGTGTCGGCAACAGGATGAACAAAGCTCATGTCTTAAACGAAAGAGTGGAAGAACATAGATTCCCGACGGCCGAGAAGGAGCTACAAACCTCGGGGTGGAGCGTGTGCACTCATAATATTTTATATTATTCAGCGATATAAAATCAACCAAATCTCTCCACGTTCCTATACCATTCTATAGAATGAGAATAACTTTGAACGTAAGCCATTGATCCACTCTATCCAATGGTCATAGTTGGAAAATCCAAACAAAACCAAGCATTGGATCAACTCTTTTTTCCAGATCAACTCTTTTAGCACTTAGATTGTTGCCGCCTGCCCACCTAGCCCACCTATATATCCGCTCACGTGTGATGACCACAGGAGCTATCCACTCAGATTGTATGTTAAAAAATAAAGGTCGATAACTAATGCGGCAGGAAGTCTTATTTGCATCCAGGAAGTCCTTTACTAGTACTACTAGGAGTACTAGTGCGGTGAGATGGTTTCTCGAAGAAGACGATGGAGAAGCGGAGTCAGCGAAGAGTGAAATGATGGTTGCTTCGTCCGTGCTTTTGTGATTTGACGCCTCACTGCTTTGTGATTTGTGATAGAAGGGACAGGGGAGTAGACTCTGTGCTCTATACTGTACTACATGCGTCCAAGCATGGGAGAAAGAGGAGAGACGTTGCATTTTTCTATTCCTTCAATCAATCAATCAGGGAGCTTCGGTTCCATCTTTTTGGCTTTGGCAACACCGTCCACAATGGTTCCCACGATGCCAAAAGCTATTTTCACATTTGGCTACACATTGTGGATGCCCTTAACCGTACCACTTGGTTTTGCTCCTGTGTGCTATCTATACAAATCTCAATTATATTGATCTAAAAAATTATAGAATCAAGATTAGTAAAAAGGAGGTGATTTTGCCGCGCGGATGGCGGGGGAGGTTTCTTATTTGAGCAATGCTACATCCACGTAATGGTTTACGTAAAGTTACGAACTGATGTGATGTGGGACTATTTGATTGGATTAAAGGAGAGGATTAGGCCCACCCCACCTGAAAATCAGGGGGGCATATATAGATTAGATGGAAAGTATACGTAGCAGCTACGTAGCCCTTTGTAAGTCTAGGATTAGGCTTCTTATTTTCGGAGGACGTTGTCCTGGCGGTTTGCTAACATGCGGTCCCACGTGTCAGTGCTTTACCAAGCCGATCCGCGTCCCACATGAGGCAGAACAACGGCAGAAGCAACACGTGGTTAAGTTGAAGAAGATGAGGGAGAAGCGGATTCAGCAACGAGTGAAATGATGGTTGCTTCGTCCCTCCAACTTAACTGCGGGAAAGGTGCAGCTTTGTGATTTGACGCCTCATTGCTCATTACTACGCCGGCGCCATGACTGGGGTGCTTCACCCCGGCTGCTCTGCACTGTATTCCGGTATGGCACGTGGACCCGGTAGCTTGATGTCCCACATGTCGGCGAAAGGGACTAGAAGATTTATGAAAGCGAGCGCTCCACTCTTACGACGGAGGAGTAGACGACACGACGGCCCAGTGAACTGTCACTTGTAGTACTGTATAGTACTATAGTTTTGCTGTTTCGCACGATCCATCGATACAAACCCGATTAAACAGGAAAGGGCGGGATTTTTCCCGCGCGGTAGATGATACTGGCCATACATTTCAAAGGCAATTTTAATGTATGCAAACTGAATAATTATAAGTAACAATATGATATCTAGTAAAACTAAAAACACATATGATTTATTGTGTTAGAGTGTAGTAGTAGTGCTGTATTGCATAGTTGTTAGATGTAACATGCGAGAACGTGTAGAGATGTAGTTTTGGAGGGCCTACAGAGAGAAAAGCGTAATACGGTCACCGAACTTCAGAATAAGCTGATTACGGTCACTATATACGTTTTGCGGTGATTATACGGTCACTTGCTCACAGTTCAGCATCGGATTGCACTCTGTTGACCGGCCAAATAGTCTGCGTGGCGCCATGTTGACTAGTTAAATTGACCACGTTCCTTGTGGGTCCCACCTGTCAGTTCGCATAGGCAAAAGGTCAGATAAACACAAATTTACGCAGGCGCGACAAGGCTCCAACCCGTGCGCGGGAATCACCTGGTTGTGTATGTGTCTGTCAGGGCCTGATGTGTGCGCATGCACGTGTAGGTTGAGCACTTGAGCGTGAGAGTGTGTGTTGGTCGTGTGGTGTACTGGTGTGTGCATGCATGCGTGCGTGTGCGTGTGAGTGTTGCGTGCGTGCGTGTGAGTGTTGCGTGCGTGCGTGGCTGCGTGTGTACGTGTGAGTGTTGCGTGCGTGCGTGGGTGCATGTGTTTGTGTGAGTGTTGCGTGGATGCAGTTCGTGTGCATGCGTGCGTGTGTGTATAATCACCACACCAGCTCCTGTGTGTTAAAACAGACGGCTCAGCATACCAATACAAGGCCACCTTGTCCGCTGTGCCCGCGGTCATGACTTCGAACCACCGTCCAAATATTTTTTTGTCGTTTGTTTTCATTCTTACTAGCAAGATGCCCGTGCGTTGCACGTAACATCAAGATGCATTTGTATGACTTGTTTATCTTGTGAGAGAAAAGGATGAACGAGGGAAGGCCTTATTTGCAAATGTGGAGAGGTGTGTGGGTACCTTTTTGCAAAATTGCCATAGTTTCTTTCCTATCCGTCAGATATAAATCGGACGGCCTATATTGCAGGATGGCAGGCACACCATCATCACCAACTCTGTTTTTTATAAGAGTGTATTTTATGTATTTTATAAGAGTGTAGATGTAGAGTATATACAAGTCGACAGGTGGGCACGATGGTAGTGAGATAATGTGATGCAACACTAGAGGTGCCACGTGGAGCGTTTAACTGGTCAACTAGTCATGTCATGAGCAAATACAGAGTTGTACGGTGAGCCCGTGACTGTATAATAACCACTAAACGTAAATGGTGACCGTAATGAGTGGATTCTGAAGTCCAATGTACGTATCGTGCTTTCGCTTCAAATACAATGATCGTCATTGCATATATCGCGAGAGAAAGATGAAACATGCGTGAATTTTCTGGGGGCTTACTTTTAGAGGACCTGGAGATAGTTTTGTGTGCATACGTGAAAGGGGCGTACAGGGGGGTATGCGATGGAGAGAGAGATGCTCTTCGTTTCTCTTTATTATGACTAACTTTGTATATAGTATAAAAATATACAAATTCACAGTGCGGAATAAATATCATTGTGGGCACCATGCAATGCAAATTAGCGTTCGTACTCCTCCATATAACTTTGTAATGTTGTATATATGTAGAAACTCTAAAATAATTTTTTGGCCACACTTTATTCAAAAGGAATGTTGTATGCGAAATAAACGTGAAGAGAGGGCTTTTTAGATCAATGGGGTACGTGATGTAACATGTGTGAATGTGTAGTTGATGCATTTGGCGGGGCCTAGAGAGGTATGTGTGTGTATTACGTATTCGAGAGAGGCATGGATAGAGGGGCCGACGGGGGGGGGGCGTGGGAGAGATAGCACGAGAAATGAGAGTGGTCTAGAGAGAGAGAGACGAATATGACGTCACGACAAGAGATTCCATTCCCTTGAGTGTGTATATGCAAGGGGGGAGGGAATAGAGGCACCAGGAGAAATTTTCTGTGTGTGTGGTGTTTGTGTTGGTATGTGTGGGTGTGAGAAGATAATGAGACGTGGGGGCAGAGGGTGTGTCACCGCGTGAGGTCCGGTGGGTCGAGGTGAGGCCCTTCGTTCGGTTCCGTCCTGCGCCACATTGGTCGGCCCGTGACGCATTTAGGAAGACCCATGGATGACTAGTCGTACAAGACAAAGATAGCAGAATTGTGAAGGACTCTGTGTCCACTGACAAAGCCGGCTAGGATTTGTAACCCTAGGTTCTCGGACTAAGGTAACCCCTTTATCTCTGATATTACTATTCATCCAACCTAACTTTAAGGGGCATCCTACAGAATGCTCTGCTAGAATCATACTCGTCGATTAGGAAGAGAGGTGTGAGACAATGCGTGAGAGACAGGCGTAAAGATAATGTGCGTACATGAGACACGTAGGCAGGTCCATGTATATAGAAAGGGTCGATGAGGATTGTGCGTGTGTATGTTTGCGAGAGGAAGAGTGCTTGTGATAAAGGTTAGTGAAAACAGTTGTAAATGGTTACGAGAGGGAGGGAGGGTTATATCTAGAGCATGTGTGCGAGAAAGACACCTCGGGAGAGAGTGTGTGAGCATGTGTGAGAGACCACCGATGGAGAGTGAAACTACACGTAAAAGACTGCTCTACACATTGATTAAAGATATAAATTGTATCCAAATATTAGGATGGGATCATGATATTTGCAATTCGCGTAAGGAGCGGTCATTGATCCATCAGACATCTAGATTCTATCGAATTTGAGCATGTCTATGTTATTATTCGACACAATTGATCCACATAGTTAGTATTTTGAACTCCAGACAATGCATCGCTTTAGCAATCGAATATAAACGTGAGTATAGTTCATGTTGTGTGTGTAAAGCACATTATACATACGAAAGTTACACAATGGACATTATAAATAGCTACCTATGAACTAGCATACATTTGAATTCAACTTAAGGTGGTTTAAAAAAATCGAATTCAACATGAAGTCCATTCAATTATTTGAATTTGATATCATGGCATTTGTAAACCATACCTAAATTATGGGGGCACCAATCTTTGCTCTGATTTTGTACATAATAGCATATGTAGTCGTGTACAAAATAGATTCAAATTTAGCTCCTCCATTCCAAAATAATCGTAGTTATAGGATTTTCAAGTGTCAAAATTTCAAAAAGAAGCGGATAATTTAATGAGGTTTTCAAACATACAAGGTCAAATATAACGTTGTCTATTTAGGTCAATCCTCATAGTTCAAGAGTACTCTAAACGTGAATGCTTGTGTTTCAAAATTTCGAACGAAGCGCCAAAAGAGCCTCTACTCGCCCGAAACCGCGTGAGACCAATGTTTGGTAGTACAAGGAAATTACTTTTCTAATAACTCCGACCCGTGAAACCTACCGGCCCGACGTCCAAAGGTCTAAACCGGGGTAGGTTTGTAGCTTCATCTAGACGCCACGCAACCGCATCCGAAAAACATTCATACACAATGGCCGCCTAAGCACACATGCGCGCGGCCGAAATCGCTCCCGCCCACTATTTGGGACACCTGGGATTACCATCCTACCCCCGACCCGCAGTAGGTCCGAAATTTAAGAGGGGGGCAAAGTTTGTACTTTCCCCAAATTTCAAACAAGCGCGTCCCATCTTCTGTTCAAAAAAGCCAAAAACAAGCGCGTCCCAGACCGAAACATGGTTCCCCCCACCCGTCCGATTCCCCATTCGTACTCCGTGGGCGCCAAAACTACCTCTCCACCAGCCGCGAAACCCCGGCGTCCTCCGTCCGCCACCCCATCCCACCCATCAACCGCCGCCCTCCTCCATCACGCCGGAGCCGATACCCCGACGTCGTCGTCCACCGCAACCTCAACCGCAACGCCCTCCACGGCTAGTAGTTGAAGCCGAGGCCGAGCCGTCCGTACCCGAGCCAGTTCAACCACGCCGTCCTGCGCCTCACCGCTGCCGCTCCAACTTCGCCACCCTCCACCGCACCGGAGCTGTTCCTGCTACGCCGTCCTTCGCCGCCTCGGATCTGCTTCCCCTCCGCCGACATACGGCCACGGCAACACAGTCAACAATTTGGCCATGGGTTCGTCCAAGCCTGCACCCTCCAGAACATCGGTTTCCCCGGTAAAAAGAAGAAGATCGGCGCGACATGTGGAGGTGACCACACCGGCAACCGAAAAAGGTACTCCTCTTCCCTTATTCGTGCAAATCTTACGTCTCTGCTTGCACGGTATTCATCCCACAGAAGACACTAGTTGACCGCTTCTTCTTGATACTAGATGTTCCTAGTAACTCGCGATGCACAAGGTTTCTCCTCATATACTATTTCACCTTAGCTAGAGGTCCGTCGCCCCCCTGAATTTCAATTTCTGGCCAGTTGATTCCCAATTAACGGAAGCATTCCCCGGCGTAACAGGCGCTAGTACGCCTATTACGCCGGGGAAGCAGCGCCTTGGTGTTTATCTTAGGGGCGTGTGCGGCCTAGAGCTACTGGCGCCCGATCTGGAGGTCGGCCGGGATTAAAGGGATGGCCTGGGGGCGCTGCCAAGCACGGCGGTGGTGTGAGGTCGATGGGAGGGCGGGGCGGCGGAGGCAGGGGTCTAGGCCGGTGGTCGCTGGCGGTTCGAGAAAGATCGTCAACAGTGACTGGCGGGAGGTAGACGAAGGCCATCTGCCCGTTCCTTATAGATCGGACGGTTCATTAAAAAAATCGACTGACCTATTTATTTTCAGTCGACTGTTATCTTAGATATGACCACATGTGGTGGTGTGCTGGAGGAGTACCTGCATTTCCTGTGCTCATATATTACAAAATCATACGGAGTAGAATCTAATTTTGTTTGCCATGCAATGTTGTAGAGCTATCATATGTCTCCTGTCATTTATTTTTCAGCCACCTGCTATCTGCTACTTTTACAGTGCACTAGTTCTGCACACACTTCACCCTTACTCTCACTATTGTGTTTTTATGCAAGGGTATTTCAGACTCTGCTGCCATGAGAGAAGCCAAAAAGAAAAGAGAGAAGTCGCTCCAGCTTTGTATGCAGGTAGGCAAGACACGTTACAGCGCTATAAAGGGTGCAGTGTCAGCAGATGGAGACGGTAAACGTAGCTCTGGAGTTGATGACCTCGCTCGCAATGAACCACCATCCCAGGTGCTTGCTTTAACTTCGCCGTGTCATATGTGGTTGCATGTTCCATATGGTGTCTAGCTTGTTTTCGAAAGGCCGAAGTCGGTAAGATAAGGAAAGATATTTTTTACATGAACCACCATCCCGTGAGCACCACAAAGACAAATAGCTAGTCAGGGCACTGGCCGAGCCAGTGACAAGCCCAGCAAAGATATGTTGGAAATATGCCCTAGAGGCAATAATAAATTGGTTATTATTATATTTCCTTGTTCATGATAATCGTTTATTATCCATGCTAGAATTGTATTGATAGGAAACTCAGATACATGTGTGGATACATAGACAACACCATGTCCCTAGTAAGCCTCTAGTTGACTAGCTCGTTGATCAATAGATGGTTACGGTTTCCTGACCATGGACATTGGATGTCGTTGATAACGGGATCACATCATTAGGAGAATGATGTGATGGACAAGACCCAATCCTAAGCCTAGCACAAGATCGTGTAGTTCGTTTGCTAAGAGCTTTTCTAATGTCAAGTATCATTTCCTTAGACCATGAGATTGTGCAACTCCCGGATACCGTAGGAATGCTTTGGGTGTACCAAACGTCACAACGTAACTGGGTGGCTATAAAGGTGCACTACAGGTATCTCCGAAAGTGTCTGTTGGGTTGGCACGAATCGAGACTGGGATTTGTCACTCCGTGTAAACGGAGAGGTATCTCTGGGCCCACTCGGTAGGACATCATCATAATGTGCACAATGTGACCAAGGAGTTGATCACGGGATGATGTGTTACGGAACGAGTAAAGAGACTTGCCGGTAACGAGATTGAACAAGGTATCGGGATACCGACGATCGAATCTCGGGCAAGTAACATACCGGTAGACAAAGGGAATTGTATACGGGATTGATTGAATCCCCGACATCGTGGTTCATCCGATGAGATCATCGTGGAACATGTGGGAGCCAACATGGGTATCCAGATCCCGCTGTTGGTTATTGGCCGGAGAACGTCTCGGTCATGTCTGCATGGTTCCCGAACCCGTAGGGTCTACACACTTAAGGTTCGATGACGCTAGGGTTATAGGGAATAGATATACGTGGTTACCGAATGTTGTTCGGAGTCCCGGATGAGATCCCGGACGTCACGAGGAGTTCCGGAATGGTCCGGAGGTAAATATTTATATATGGGAAGTCCCGTTTTGGCCACCGGAAGAGTTTCGGGCGTCACCGGTAATGTACCGGGACCACCGGAGGGTTCCGGGGGTCCACCGGGAGGGGCCACCAGCCCCGGAGGGCCCTATGGGCTGTATGTGGAGAGGGACCAGCCCCTTAGTGGGCTGGGCGCCTTCCCTCCTAGGGCCCATGCGCCTGGGGTTTGGGGGAACCCTAAGGGGAGGCGCCCCCCTTGCCTTGGGGGGCAAGGCAACCCCCCTGGCCGCCGCCCCCTCCTCAGATTGGATCTGAGGGGGCCGGCCCCCCTCTCCCTTGCCCCTATATATATGTGGGGGTGGGAGGGCAGCAGCAACGCAAGTTCTGGCGCAGCCCTCCCCCTCTTCCATGTCCTCCTCCTCTCCTGCGGTGCTTGGCGAAGCCCTGCAGGATTGCCACGCTCCTCCACCACCACCACGCCGTCGTGCTGCTGCTGGACGGAGTCTTCTCCAAGCTCTCCCTCTCTCCTTGCTGGATCAAGGCGTGGGAGACGTCACCGGGCTGCACGTGTGTTGAACGCGGAGGCACCGTTCTTCGGTGCTTAGATCGGAATCAACCGCGATCTGAATCGCTACGAGTACGACTCCCTCATCCGCGTTCTTGCAACGCTTCCGCATCGCGATCTACAATGGTATGTAGATGCACTCCCCTTCCCCTCGTTGCTAGATTACTCCATAGATTGATCTTGGTGATGCGTAGAAAATTTTGAATTTCTGCTACGTTCCCCAACAGTGGCATCATGAGCTAGGTCTATGCGTAGTTTCTATGCACGAGTAGAACACAAAGTAGTTGTGGGCGTCGATGTTGCCAATTCTTCTTGCCGCTACTAGTCTTATCTTGTTTCGGCGGCATTGTGGGATGAAGCGGCCCGGACCGACCTTACACGTACGCTTACGTGAGACAGGTTCCACCGACTGACATGCACTAGTTGCATAAGGTGGCTAGCGGGTGTCTGTCTCTCCCACTTTAGTCGGAACGGATTCGATGAAAAGGGTCCTTATGAAGGGTAAATAGAAATTGGCATATCACGTTGTGGTTTTACGTAGGTAAGAAACGTTCTTGCTAGAAACCTATACAAGCCACGTAAAAACTTGCAACAACAATTAGAGGACGTCTAACTTGTTTTTGCAGCATGTGCTATGTGATATGATATGGCCAGAAGATGTGATGAATGATATATGTGATGTATGAGATTGATCATATTCTTGTAATAGGAATCACGACTTGCATGTCGATGTGTATGACAACCGGCAGGAGCCATAGGAGTTGTCTTTATTTTTTGTATGACCTGCGTGTCATTGAATAACGCCATGTAAATTACTTTACTTTATTGCTAAGCGCGTTAGCCATAGAAGTAGAAGTAATCATTGGCGTGACAACTTCATGAAGGCACAATGATGGAGATCATGATGATGGAGATCATGGTGTCATGCGGTGACAAAGATGATCATGGTGCCCCGAAGATGGAGATCAAAGGAGCAAAATGATATTGGCCATATCATGTCACTATTTGATTGCATGTGATGTTTATCATGTTATGCATCTTATTTGCTTAGAACGACGGTAGAAAGTAAGATGATCCCTCACTAAAATTTCAAGAGAAGTGTTCCCCCTAACTGTGCACCGTTGCGAAGGTTCGTTGTTTCGAAGCACCACGTGATGATCGGGTGTGATAGATTCTAACGTTCGAATACAACGGGTGTTGACGAGCCTAGCATGTACAGACATGGCCTCGGAACACATGCGAAACACTTAGGTTGACTTGACGAGCCTAGCATGTACAGACATGGCCTCGGAACACAAGAGATCGAAAGGTCGAACATGAGTCGTATAGTAGATACGATCAACATGGAGATGTTCACCGATGATGACTAGTCCGTCTCACGTGATGATCGGACACGGCCTAGTTTGACTCGGATCATGTATCACTTAGATGACTAGAGGGATGTCTATCTGAGTGGGAGTTCATTAATCAGATGAACTTAATTATCATGAACATAGTCAAAAGGTCTTTGCATATCATGTCATAGCTTGCGCTTTAGTTCTACTGTTTAAGATATGTTCCTAGAGAAAATTTAGTTGAAAGTTGGTAGTAGCAATTATGCGGACTGGGTCCGTAAACTGAGGATTGTCCTCATTGCTGCACAGAAGGCTTATGTCCTTAATGCATCGCTCGGTGTGCTGAACCTCAGCATCGTCTGTAGATGTTGCGAAACATCTGACATACACGTTTTTGATGACTACGTGATAGTTCAGTGCGTAATGCTAACGGTTTAGAATTGTGGCACCAAAGACGTTTTTGAAACGTCGCAGAACATATGAGATGTTCCGAAGACTGAAATTGGGATTTCAGACTAGTGCCCACGTCAAGAGGTATGAGACCTCTGACAAGTTTCTTAAGCCTGCAAACTAAGGGAGAAAAGCTCAATCGTTGAGCATGTGCTCAGATTGTCTGAGTACCACAATCGCTTGAATCGAGTGGGAGTTAATCTCCCAGATGAGATAGTGATGGTTCTCCATAGTCACTGCCACCAAGCTAGTAGAGCTTCGTGATGAACTATAACATATCAGGGATAGATATGATGATCCTTGAGCTATTCGCGATGTTTGACACCGCGAAAGTAGAAATCAAGAAGGAGCATCAATTGTTGATGGTTAGTAAAACCACTAGTTTCTAGAAGGGCAAGGGCAAAAGGGATACTTCATGAAACAGCAAATCATTTGCTGCTCTAGTGAAGAATCCCAAGGTTGAACCCAAACCCGAGACTAAGTGCTTCTGTAATGAGGGGAACGGTCACTGAAGCAGAACTACCCTAGATACTTGGTAGATGAGAAGGCAGGCAAGGTCGACAGAAGTATATTGGATATACATTATATGAATGTGTACTTTACTAGTACTCCTAGCAGCACCAGGGTATTAGATACCGGTTCGGTTGCTAAGTGTTAGTAACTCGAAATAAAAGCTGCGGAATAAACGGAGACTAGCTAAAGGTGAGATGACGATATGTGTTGGAAGTGTTTCCAAGGTTGATGTGATCAAGCATCGCATGCTCCCTCTACCATCGAGATTTGGTGTTTGCGTTGAACATGATTGGATTATGTTTATCGCAATACGGTTATTCATTTAAGGAGAATAATGGTTACTCTGTTTATTTGAATAATACCTTCAATGGTCTTGCACCTAAAATGAATCTCGATCGCAGTGATACACATGTTCGTGCCAAAAGATATAAATAGTAATGATAGTACCACATACTTGTGGCACTGCCATTTGAGTCATATTGGTATAGAACGCATGAAGAAGCTCCATGTAGATGGATCTTTGGACTCAGTCGTTTTTGAAAAGATTGAGACATGCGAACCATGTCTATTGGTATATATGCATGAAGAAACTCCATGCAGATGGATCGTTTGGACTCACTTGATTTTGAATCACTTGAGACATGCAAATCATACCACATGGGCAAGATGACTGAAAGGCCTCGTTTTCAGTAAGATGGAACAAGAGAGCAACTTATTGGAAGTAATACATTTTGATGTATGCAGTCCAATGAGTACTGAGGCATGCAGTGGATATCGTTATGTTCTTACTTCACAGATGATTTGAGTAGATGTCGAGTGTATTTACTTGATGAAACACAAGTCTGAATTATTGAAAGGTTCAAGTAATTTCAGAGTGAAGTTGAAGATCGTCGTGACAAGAGGATAAAATGTCTGTGATATGATCATAGAGATGAGTATCTGAGTTACGAGTTTGGCACACAATTAAGACATTGTGGAAAGTGTTTCACAATTAATACCGCCTGGAACACCATAGTGTGATGGTGTGTCCGAACCTGCACCCTATTGGATATGGTGGATACCATGATGTCTCTTATCGAATTACCACTATCGTTTATGGGTTAGGCATTAGAGATAACCGCATTCACTTTAAAAGGGGCACCACGCAATTCCGTTGACACGACACCGTTTAGAGAAACCTAAGTTGTCGTTTCTTAAAAGTTTGGGGCTGCGACGCTTATGTGAAGAAGTTTCAGGCTGATAAGCTCGAACCCAAAGCGGATAAATGCAATACCCAAAACAGTTGGGTGTACCTCCTATTTCAGATCTGGAAGCAAAAGTAATTGTTTCTAGAAACAAGTCCTTTCTCGAGGAAAAGTTTCTCTCGAAAGAATTGAGTGGGAGGATGGTGGAGACTTGATAAGGTTATTGAACCGTCACTTCAACTAGTGTGTAGCAGGGCACAGGAAGTTGTTCCTGTGGCACCTACACCAATTGAAGTGGAAGCTTATGATAGTGATCATGAAACTTCGGATCAAGTCACTACCAAACCTCGTAGGACGACGAGGATGCGTACTACTTCAGAGTAATGTGTAATCCTGTCTTGGAAGTCATGTTGTTGGACAACAATGAACCTATGAGCTGTGGAGAAGCGATGGTGGGCTCGGATTCCAACGAATGGCTCGAGGCCATGAAATCCGAGATAGAATCCATGTATCAGAACAAAGCATGGACTTTGGTGAACTTGCCCGATGATCGGCAAGCCATTGAGATAAATGGATCTTTAAGAAGAAGACGGACGTGGACGGTAATGTTACCGTCTATGAAGCTCGACTTGTGGCAAAGAGAATTTTCACAAGTTCAAGGAGTTGACTACAATGAGATTTTCTCATCCGTAGCGATGCTTAAGTCCGTCGGAATCATGTTAGCATTAGCTGCATTTATGAAATCTGGCAGATGGATGTCAAAACAAGTTTCCTTACCAGTTTTCGTAAGGAAAGGTTGTATGTGATACAATCAGAAAGGTTTTGTCGATCCTAAGGATGCTAAAAGGTATGCTAGCTCCAGCGATCCTTCCAAGGACTGGAGTAAGCATCTCGGAGTTGGAATGTATGCTTTGATGGAGTGATCAAAGTTTTTGGGTTTATACAAAGTTTGTTAGAAACTTGTATTTACAATAAAGTGAGTGGGAGCGCTACAACATTTCTGATAAGTATATGTGAATGACATATTGTTGATCCGAAATGATGTAAAATTTCTGGAAAGCATAAAGGGTTGTTTGAAAGGAGTTTTTTTAAGGAAGACCTGGATAAAGCTGCTTACATATTGGGCATCAAGATCTATAGAGATAGATCAAGACGCCTGATGATACTTTCAAAAACCGCACACCTTGACATGATTTTGAAAGAGTTCAAAATAGATCAGCAAAGAAGGAGTTCTTAGCTGTGTTACAAGGTGTGAGTATTGAGTAAGACTCAAGACCTGACCACAGCAGAAGAGAGAGAAAGGACGAAGGTCGTCCCCTATGCTTTAGACGTAGGCTCTACAGTATGCTATGCTGTGTACCGCACATGAAGTGTGCCTTGCCATGAGTTGGTCAAGGGGTACAATAGTGATCCGGGAATGGATCACATGACAGCGGTCGAACTTATCCTTAGTATCAAGTTGACTAAGGAATTTTCTCGATTATGGAGGTGAAAAGGAGTTCGTCGTAAAGGGTTACGTCGATGCGAACTTTGACACAAATCCGGATGACTCTGAGTAGTAAACCAGATTCGTATAGTAGAGCAGTTATTTGAAATGGCTCCAAGTAGCGCGTGGTAGCATCCACAAGATGACATAGATATTCGTAAAGCACACACGGATCTGAAAGGTTCAGACCCGTTGACTAATAACCTCTCTCACAAGCATAACATGATCAAACCAGAACTCATTGAGTGTTAATCACATAGTGATGTGAACTAGATTGTTGACTCTAGTAAACTCTTTAGATGTTGGTCACATGGTGATGTGACCTGTGAGTGTTAATCACATGGTGATGTGAACTAGATTATTGACTCTAGTGCAAGTGGGAGACTGTTGGAAATATGCCCTAGAGGCAATAATAAATTGGTTATTATTATATTTCCTTGTTCATGATAATCGTTTATTATCCATGCTAGAATTGTATTGATAGGAAACTCAGATACATGTGTGGATACATAGACAACACCATGTCCCTAGTAAGCCTCTAGTTGACTAGCTCGTTGATCAATAGATGGTTACGGTTTCCTGACCATGGACATTGGATGTCGTTGATAACGGGATCACATCATTAGGAGAATGATGTGATGGACAAGACCCAATCCTAAGCCTAGCACAAGATCGTGTAGTTCGTTTGCTAAGAGCTTTTCTAATGTCAAGTATCATTTCCTTAGACCATGAGATTGTGCAACTCCCGGATACCGTAGGAATGCTTTGGGTGTACCAAACGTCACAACGTAACTGGGTGGCTATAAAGGTGCACTACAGGTATCTCCAAAAGTGTCTGTTGGGTTGGCACGAATCGAGACTGGGATTTGTCACTCCGTGTAAACGGAGAGGTATCTCTGGGCCCACTCGGTAGGACATCATCATATTGTGCACAATGTGACCAAGGAGTTGACCACGGGATGATGTGTTACGGAACGAGTAAAGAGACTTGCCGGTAACGAGATTTAACAAGGTATCGGGATACCAACGATCGAATCTCGGGCAAGTAACATACCGGTAGACAAAGGGAATTGTATACGGGATTGATTGAATCCCCGACATCGTGGTTCATCCGATGAGATCATCATGGAACATGTGGGAGCCAACATGGGTATCCAGATCCCGCTGTTGGTTATTGGCCGGAGAACGTCTCGGTCATGTCTGCATGGTTCCCGAACCCGTAGGGTCTACACACTTAAGGTTCGATGATGCTAGGGTTATAGGGAATAGATATACGTGGTTACCGAATGTTGTTCGGAGTCCCGGATGAGATCCCGGACGTCACGAGGAGTTCCGGAATGGTCCAGAGGTAAAGATTTATATATGGGAAGTCCCGTTTTGGCCACCGGAAGAGTTTCGGGCGTCACCGGTAATGTACCGGGACCACGGGCGGGGCCAGGGGGCCACCAGCCCCGGAGGGCCCTATGGGCTGTATGTGGAGAGGGACCAGCCCCTTAGTGGGCTGGGCGCCTTCCCTCCTAGGGCCCATGCGCCTGGGGTTTGGGGGAACCCTAAGGGGAGGCGCCCCCTTGCCTTGGGGGGCAAGGCAACCCCCCTGGCCGCCGCCCCCTCCTCAGATTGGATCTGAGGGGGCCGGCCCCCCTCTCCCTTGCCCCTATATATATGTGGGGGTGGGAGGGCAGCAGCAACGCAAGTTCTGGCGCAGCCCTCCCCCTCTTCCATGTCCTCCTCCTCTCCTGCGGTGCTTGGCGAAGCCCTGCAGGATTGCCACGCTCCTCCACCACCACCACGCCATCGTGCTGCTGCTGGACGGAGTCTTCTCCAAGCTCTCCCTCTCTCCTTGCTGGATCAAGGCGTGGGAGACGTCACCGGGCTGCACGTGTGTTGAACGCGGAGGCACCGTTCTTCGGTGCTTAGATCGGAATCAACCGCGATCTGAATCGCTACGAGTACGACTCCCTCATCCGCGTTCTTGCAACGCTTCCGCATCGCGATCTACAATGGTATGTAGATGCATCCCTTCCCCCCTAGATTACTCTAGTTGATCTTGTGGCGTGAAAAATTTGATTCTGCTACGTTCCCAACTCGCTCGCAATGAATCCTGGTGCTGCTTAACTTCGTGTGTCATATTGGTTCATGAATGGTGTCTACTTGTATTGAAAGGAAGTTAAGATCAGAAGATATTTTTTTAGCATGACCCCACCGTGACCAGAGACCAAATGCAGTCAGGCATGTCGAGCATGACAAGCCAGCAAATCACCTGGAAGCCAACTAAAAGCTGCGATGGTGGCGAAGCAGCCCGCCTCCCACCAGGCTCTCAGGTCCTAGATGATCATGCTCACACCTCCAGCCGGATGTCTAGCTTGTATTGCTTCCAATTTGGTTAATTGCATCTGCTTAGCTTACACACTATACTTTGAATATGACATGCCTGCTGTTTTTGGTACATACTAGTACATCTGTCGTACTTAACCATGTTCTCTACATCAAAAACTAATGTTCTTGTGTATTCCCTCATCAATCACTTCTGCACGAGGCAGGCAGGCAAGCGGGACTACTCCTCATTTTAAAGAACTGCAGCGGTTCAGCCTCCGCACCATGATTCTCAAGAAACAGAAAGGCTAGATGAACGATACGTGAACGTAGCTCTGTAGTGATTACCCGCATTTCCCCTACACTAGCATTGCAGGTGCTTGCTCTAACTTGGCAGCGTGATATGTGGTTGCATGTTGCATATGGTGTCTAGATTGTAATTCTTCCAATCTGGTTAAACTGCATGTGCTAGTCTGCTTAGCTTATACATTATACCTGTTAATGTGACATGCCTTCCTGTATTTAGTACATAGTACATCTGTCTATTAAGCATGTCCTTACATACAACTATTGTTTTTTTGTATCCCGCATCAATCAACATGACGAGATACCTTTAGTATATGCAGTGCAATGATTAGTTGCATCTTTCATATGATTTATAGCATGCGCTGCTTCTAATTGTTGAAATTCCATTTTGATGGGACGCTTTTAACTTGGCAGAGTCATATTGGTTGCATCTTTCATGTGGTGTCTAGCTTGCATGCTTCTTATTGCTGGAATGTTTCTGCTTAGTTTACACAAACAGTTTGTGAACATGCCATGCCGTCCTGTTTTCGTACATATTCCATCCTGGTATCATGTGTTTGCCTTACATCAAAGTAGTGATTGTCAGTATCATGCATGAATGAGTTCTGAAGAGAGAATTTTATTGCTTTTTCTTGTCGGTTTTACTTGACAATTCAAAATCAATAAAGCGGAAGGAAGTTAGCAAGGCAGCGGATAAAGGTGCTCCTTCCGAACGGAGGGCCTCTACAGTTTCTACTCCTCCACACCCCCAAGATGATTTCCAAGACAACACATGCATAGACACTCAACAAAGCTGTGTTTATGATGAGCACGTCTCCCCTAGTGCAGCATCACCGGGCTCCCTCTAACTTGGCACTGTTATATGTGGTTGCATGTTATGTGTGATGTCTAGCTTGTATTGCTTCTAATTTTGTTGAATTCCATCTGCTTACTTTACACATTATACTTGAATAAGACACGTGTTCCTGTTTCTAGAACATACAATATCTGTCTATCACACCATGTTCTTACATCAAATTACTACTGTTGTGTAACCTGCAACAATCACTTATCATAAGACACGTTTGACTTCGGAGTGTGATATAGGTTACATCTCACATTCTTTTCTAGCTTGTACTACTAATTTGTTGAAATGGCACTTATGACGAGACAGTTTTAACTTGGTAGAGTGATATTCGTTGCATCTTTCATATGGTGTCTAGCTTTCATTGCTTCTAATTTGTTGAAATGCCTTCTCCTTAGTTTACACATCATAAGCTGTGAATATGCAATGTGTGAATGCAATGCCAATGACGAGAGACCTCTAACATGGTAGTGTGATGTTGTTTGCATCTTGCATATGATTTATTTCTTGTACTGCTTCACATTTGTTTAAACGCCATTTATGATGAGACACTGTTAACTTGGCAGAGCGATATTTGTAGCATCTTTCATATGGTGTCTACCTTCCATTGCATTGCTTCTAATTTGGTGAAATGTCTTCTTCTTAGTTTACACATCATAGTTCTGGTTATCTCTTCCGTCCTGTTTTTCATACATATTACATCCTCCTATCATGTGGTTGTCTAACATCAAAGTTCAGTTTCGTCTGCATCACGCATCAATTTGTTCTGAAGAACTAAATTGTTATTCGTTTTTCTTGTCGGCTTGACTTAACATGGCACAGAGAAAGAGGAAGAAACACAGAATGGCAGGGAATGAGAAGCGGATGAATCCTGCAGATTCTGCTGGTACTGATGGTGCAATAGAAGGTCAAAGTCCAGCGGAAAATTCTACAAACACGGCATCCCATGCTACACGAGTTGCAAAAAAAGCCAAACAGAAACAAATAGCTGCCACCAAACAAGCAGAGACAGCCCTAGTTCTTGCAACACCTACCACAGTACTACCAGCTGCACGACTTACTCGTGCGTCAACTGAGCTAGCAGCACGTTCCCAAGCTCCCTTGCCACCTGACACTACTTCCCAAGCACTCTTGACACAAGACGAGTTGGCAATATCAGATGAACCTTGTGAGCTTCAACAGCAAGAAGGTAGTTGCTGGAGTCAAGTTACAGTTGCATGCTTCTTTATATGTAGTCTCACAGTTTGATGTACACTAACACTTCCTATGTTCGTTGTTGGACTAGCACCTAGGCGCAAGAGGAAACAAACATCAGGGATAATGCTCGATAGGTTAACTAAATCTAGAGGAGGAAGAATGGAGATCCGTTTTGAGGCAGGTTTAAAAAGGCCACGTGATGCTACAGAGTCAGCCAAGTTAGTATCAGAGGCAGCGGTTGCCGTTAGGTGTCATGTACGTATCCTCCCAACATGGATTCAGTACAGGAATGACAAAGACGAAACCCAGTTCAACACCTTCCTCGACCATTTATCTGTAAGTATGGTTATGTATGGAAACTAGTAATATCGTCTTGCTCTGTCCCATACTTTCTAGGTTGCTGATAATGAGACTCCCATAATTTTCAACAGATGAGGTTCAAGTTGGATAGCCAAGATGATGCAACCAGACAAGCTTGCACCCATGTTTTCAAGTCTGCTCTGCGACAGTATCGGTATAACTTGAGGAAAACTCACTTTGAAGGCAAGGCTAACAGTGAACTTTCCCAAACATCTCCAGTGGAAAATATATCGGATGAAGACTGGAGGGGCCTTGTTAAACACTGGTCTGATCCGAAGTATCAGGTACATTATATATATGTGATCAGATCACATGTTGAAGTCCTATTTACGCATGTGCCACACAAATCTATCTTCTTGTAGGTGAACTGTTCAAAGAACAAGGCCAACCGTACGAAAGTGAAATTCCAACAGACGACAGGATCTCGTAGCTATATTGCACACTGCGAGGCTCTTGTAATTAGCTGCTGTTTCACTCTTTTCGCTGTACCATATTATCAGATCTATATTGACTTGTTCGAAATGCAGAGGAAAGCCCGCAAGGACCAAAAAGTACCTGAACCAAATGCTGTGGAAATCTTCAAGGACTGTCACACCAGCAAGAAGAAGGGCATGACTACACCAGTCAAAGCCGCTGTTGTAAGTCCTTAATCCTCATGCCTTTTAACTACTACTTACTCTGACTTGTGCCTTGAACTGCATGGTTTGCAGCCAATGTCTATTACTCTTTTCAATTTTATACACAATTGTCTTAGCGTATCATTGCACCTTACAAGGTTTAAAAGAGAGGAGTGATGTTCCTTTGATCTTGACCCGTAATCTAGTTCCGTGCTGGACTTGCCCACACAACGTTACAATTGCCTGTTTGTCTGTTCTCAGTTGTTTTGTGATATGAATGATGTCATACTATGCTTACCGTATTATAAACTTCGTCTCTTTATCCTTAGCCCTCAATACAATGTGAAGAAATAGACAATACATTAGCGATGGTACATGGTCATATGTTTGGAACCTGGTTTTATTATGTACTTTGCAATAAAATACAACTAATATTTTACATGGGTTCACCAGAATAAGTTCTGTATATAGACCAAAGCTATTTTGTTTGGTTTTGCTGCCTCCTTAATATCTTCTGTTCTGGTACTACTAATGTAAAACCTCAACTTTTCAGCGAGCTATGGAAAAATGGTGGAACCGCCACCTTCTGAAGGTGGCGAGGCAACTATAACCGCAATGTCAGCTCTTGCTGCAGTGGGTCAGTACCTGTCCACTAACAGTGCCAAAAGCACGTTCCTGCGTAATACTGGGTTGGTTGTTAAGGCAATATCGTCCAAACTGCCTCATGATCAAGATATGCAAGCTCAAAGCAATGTTGTATCTGCGCTCCAGACACAAGTCCATTCCCTAACAGAGACCCTTTGTGAAACAAGGAGAAACATTGCTCAATGTCGTCAAGATATGCATGGTTTTGAAACCAGACTATCAGACATTTGCTATGTTGTTCAGGAGCCTAGGGGAAATGAAGGCGAGGGTTATGGTGCTCCATCGGACAATACAGCATGAAAACGTAACAGTCAGGTCAAATGAACTGAGCTTCTGAACTTCTGGTGGTGCATTTATCTGCTAGACTGTTAAGTTTTATGCCAACCTTCCTTTTGTTATATAGTTGTAATTTGTTTTGGTGCGATACAAAATTTATTCTTAACGTGCAGCCACCGGCTGAAGAAAACAGCAAGCCATTTTTGTATAGTGTAGGGTGTTCCCTATATTTGCACTGGTGGCGATCTTTGATGCCGAGTGGATGTAATCTGTGCAATCGCCTTAATAGCCTAGCGTTAGTTTCGGCCTTATTTATTTCCTAGTCTTCTTTTTCCCTGGTTTGCTAGTGGCCGCAACTACCATGGGCCATATACGGGCCGTAGGATCCATGGGTCTCCTACGGGCCGTCGATAAATGGGCCTGTAATCGGTGGGCCTCGGGCCGTCGGATAAATGGGTCTACATGGGCCGTAATCGGGCGTAATTGGTATCGGCCCAGCACGGTAACAGGCCGTTAACAGGCCGTAGGACAGCAAAGGCTTAATTCTGTCACAGGCATAACGGGTCGTTAATGGGCCAGAATATAGGACGGGCTGGAAACGGCGCAACGGGTTAACAGGCCAGAAACGGGCCGACTCTTGCCATGGGCCGAATTTGGCCCATTAGGGTAACAGGCCAGTAACGGGCCGACTCTTGCCATGGGCCGAATTTGGCCCATTAGGGGAACAGGCCAGTAACGGGCCGACTCTTGCCATGGGCCGAATTTGGCCCATTAGGGGAACAGGCCAGTAACGGGCCGGAAGTAATCGAGGGCCGAAAAGGAGCCCAAGAACGTATGGGCCGTCAATAGGCCGAAAGCTAACACGGGCTGGAAACGGCCCATGTAAATCACGGGCCGTTAACGGGTATAAAGAAAATTACTGTTCATTATGGGCTAGAGTCACCGTGGGCCTGTAAAGGGCCGAAAGATACGAAGGCCTCATATGGGCCGAAAGACGTCATGGGCCATACATGGGCCGAAAGTGAAATGGGCTGGTGTTATATTCGACGGCCCACATGACGTTGTTGGGCCGATTTCCTTTAGGGCCTAACGGGCCGTGAGTTAACGGGCCGTAAAATGGGCTATTTGCGAAGAGACCGTTAACAGGCTTTTCATGGGCCAGCCCATTAACTTTTGACCAAGTCAAACGGGCCGGCTTTGTAAGCTAAATGGGCCAGTGGTGGGCTGTGGCACGTGTCGACATATCATAGGCGCCTATCTGACCCACTGACGAGCTGACACGTGTTTCGTCCGACCAATAAGAATTTTACACATGGAAATTTCCCATTGGTCGGGGCTGTTAATGGGTTATCGGATCCAAAACCCGACCCAATAGCTTAACGGCGTTCCGTTACGGTGGATTCCACGTGTCGGTCACCCTTGACGAAAGCACTTCTGTGACGCGCGATTTATCGTCATGGAAGTGGACACTTCCGTGATGATAATTTTGGTAATGTCATGGAACACTTCTACGACAACACAGGTATGACTATCTTGATTCTGTCATAAAATCGTCATGGATGTACATGCATGACAAAAAACGCGACCTACTGTGACAAACACGTATCATCACGGAAGTGCATTTTTTTGTAGTGTATGGTTTGTGAAGAAACCTAAGCTGTCGTTTCTGAAAGTTTGGGGATGCGATGCTTATGTCAAGAAACTTCAACCTGAAAAGCTCGAACCCAAGTCAGAAAAATGCGTCTTCATAGGATACCCTAAGGAAACTATTGGGTATACCTTCTACCTCAGATCCGAAGGCAAGATCTTTGTTGCCAAGAATGGATCCTTTCTAGAGAAAGAGTTTCTCTCAAAAGAAGTAAGTGGGAGGAAAGTCAAACTTGATGAAGTATTGCCTCTTGAACCGGAGAGTAGCGCAGCTCAAGAAAATGTTTTTGTGGTGCCTGCACCGACTAGAGAGGAAGTTAATGATGATGATCATGAAACTTCAGATCAAGTTGCTACTGAACTTCGTAGGTCCACAAGGACACGTTCCGCACCAGAGTGGTACGGTAACCCTGTCCCGGAAATCATGTTGTTAGACAATAGTGAACCTTCGAACTATGAAGAAGCGATGGCCGGCCCGGATTCCGACAAATGGCTTGAAGCCATGAAATCCGAGATAGGATCCATGTATGAAAACAAAGTATGAACTTTGATGGACTTGCCCGATGATCGGCGAGCCATAGAAAATAAATGGATCTTTAAGAAGAAGACGGACGCGGATGGCAATGTGACCATCTATAAAGCTCGGCTTGTCGCTAAGGGTTATCGACAAGTTCAAGGGGTTGACTACGATGAGACCTTCTCAGCCGTAGCGAAGCTGAAGTCTGTCCGAATCATGTTAGCAATTGCCGCATTCTATGATTATGAGATATGGCAAATGGACGTCAAAACGGCATTCCTTAATGGTTTCCTTAAGGAAGAATTGTATATGATGCAGCCGGAAGGTTTTGTCGATCCTAAGAATGCTGACAAGGTATGCAAGCTCCAACGCTCGATCTATGGGCTGGTGCAAGCATCTCGGAGCTGGAACATTCGTTTTGATGAGATGATCAAAGCGTTTGGGTTTACGCAGATTTATGGAGAAGCCTGTGTTTACAAGAAAGTGAGTGGGAGCTCTGTAGCATTTCTCATATTGTATGTGGACGACATACTATTGATGGGAAATAATGTAGAACTCTTGGAAAGCATAAAGGCCTACTTGAATAAGTGTTTTTCAATGAAGGACCTTGGAGAAGCTGCTTATATATTAGGCATCAAGATCTATAGAGATAGATCGAGACGCCTCATTGGTCTTTCACAAAGCACATACCTTGACAAGATATTGAAGAAGTTCAATATGGATCAGTCAAAGAAGGGTTCTTGCCTGTATTGCAAGGTGTGAGATTGAGCGCGGCTCAATGCCCGACCACGGCAGAAGATAGAGAAAAGATGAGTGTCATCCCCTATGCCTCGGCCATAGGGTCTATTATGTATGCCATGCTGTGTACCAGACCTGATGTAGACCTTACCGTAAGTTTGGTAGGATGGTACCAAAGTAATCCCGACATGGAACACTGGACAGCGGTCAAGAATATCCTGAAGTACCTGAAAAGGACTAAGGATATGTTTCTCGTTTATGGAGGTGACGAAGAGCTCGTCGTAAAGGGTTACGTTGATGCTAGCTTCGACACAGATCTGGATGACTCCAAGTCACAAACCGGATACGTGTATATTTTGAATGGTGGGGCAGTCAGCTGGTGCAGTTGCAAGCAAAGCGTCGTGGCGGGATCTACATGTGAAGCGGAGTACATGGCAGCCTTGGAGGCAGCACATGAAGCAATCTGGATGAAGGAGTTCTTACCGACCTAGGAGTTATTCCCAATGCGTCGGGCCCGATGACTCTCTTCTGTGACAACACTGGAGCTATTGCCCTTGCCAAGGAGCCCAGGTTTCACAAGAAGACCAGGAATATCAAGCGTTGCTTCAACTCCATTCGTGAAAATGTTCAAGATGGAGACATAGAGATTTGTAAAGTGCATACGGACCTGAATGTCGTAGATCCGTTGACTAAACCTCTTCCACGTGCAAAGCATGATCAACACCAGAACTCTATGGATGTTCGATTCATCACAATGTAACTAGGTTATTGACTCTAGTGCAAGTGGGAGACTGTTGGAAATATGCCCTAGAGGCAATAATAAAATGGTTATTATTATATTTCCTTGTTCATGATAATTGTCTATTGTTCATGCTATAATTGTGTTATCCGGAAATTGTAATACATGTGTGAATACATAGACCACAACATGTCCCTAGTGAGCCTCTAGTTGACTAGCTCGTTGATCAATAGATGGTTACGGTTTCCTAACCATGGACATAGGATGTCATTCATAACGGGATCACATCATTAGGATAATGATGTGATGGACAAGACCCAATCCTAAGCATAGCACAAGATCGTGTAGTTCGTCTGCTAAAGCTTTTCTAATGTCAAGTATTTTTTCCTTAGACCATGAGATTGTGCAACTCCCGGATACCGTAAGGGTACTTTGGGTGTACCAAACGTCACAACGTAACTGGGTGGCTATAAAGGTACACTACGGGTATCCTCGAAAGTATGTGTTGGGTTGGCACGAATCGAGACCAGGATTTGTCACTACGTATGACGGAGAGGTATCTCTGGGCCCACTCGGTAAGACATCATCGTAATGAGCTCAATGGGACTAAGGGGTTGGTCACGGGATGATGTGTTACGGAACGAGTAAAGAGACTTGCCGTAACGAGATTGAACAAGGTATCGGTATACCGATGATCGAATCTCGGGCAAGTGCTATATCGATAGACAAAGGGAATCGTATACGGGATTGATTGAGCCCTTGACATCGTGGTTCATCCGATGCGATCATTGTGGAACATGTGGGAGCCAACATGGGTATCTAGATCCCGCTGTTGGTTATTGGCCGGAGAGATGTATCGGTCATGTCTGCATAGTTCCCGAACCCGTAGGGTTTAAGGTTCGATGACGCTAGGGTTATAGGGAATAGATGTGCGTGGTTACCGAATGTTGTTCGGAGTCCCGAATGAGATCCCGGACGTCACGAGGAGTTCCGGAATGGTCCGGAGGTGAAGATTTATATATGGGAAGTCCAGTTTCAGTCACCGGAAAGGTTTCGGGGTTTATCGGTATTGTACCGGGACCACCGAAGGGGTTCCGGGGGTCCACCAGGAGGGTCCACCTGCCCCGAAGGACCTAATGGGCTGTACTTGGATGGGAACCAGCCCCTTAGTGGGCTGGTGCGCCCCCCCCCAAGGGCCCAAGGCGCCTAGGGTTGGAAACCCTAGGGGGCCGCTGCCCCCCGGGGGGCGGGCGGCCCCCTAGTTGGAAACCCTAAGGGGGCCGCTGCCCCCCCGAGGGGCCGCCGCCCCCCTCTAGATGGATCTAGGGGCCGGCCCCTCCCCTTCCCCTATATATAGTGGGGGTTTTGGGGCTGCCATAGACACGAGTCTCCCTCTCTCTTGGCGCAGCCCTACCCCTCTCCCTCCTCGTCTCTTGTAGTGCTTGGCGAAGCCCTGCTGGAGTGCCACACTCCTCCACCACCACCACGCCGTCGTGCTGCTGCTGGATGGAGTCTTCCCCAACCTCTCCCTCTCTCCTTGCTGGATCAAGTCACGGGAGACGTCACGGGGCTGCACGTGTGTTGAACGCGGAGGCACCGTTGTTCGATGCTTAGATCGAATTCGGCCGCGATCTGAATCGCTTCATGTACGACTCCACCGACCGCGTTCTTGCAACGCTTCCGCATCGCGATCTTCAAAGGTATGAAGATGCACTCCCCTCTCATTGCTAGTAAGCTCCATAGATTGATCTTGGTGATGCGCAGAATTTTTTTAATTTCTGCAACGATCCCCAACATCACATACAAATATACTATCTTGGATATCTTTTGTTATTGTGAGCACTCATTAAAATATGACATGCTAAAAAGTTGATGTTGGACAAGGAAGACAACATAATGAGTTACGTTTTCTTATATTGAATAGAAGTTATATTGTCATGGATCATCCAATATGTTGAGCTTGCCTTACCCTCTCATGCTAGCCAAATTCTTTGCACCAAGTAGAGATACTACTTGTGCTTCCAAACATCCCTTAAACCAGTTTTTCCATGAGAGTCCACCATACCTACCTATGAATTGAGTAAGATCCTTCAAGTAAGTTGTCATCGGTGCAAGCAATAAAAATTGCTCTCTAAGTATGTATGATCTATTAGTGTGAAGAAAATAAGCTTTATACAAAATTGTGATATGGAAGAAATTAAAGCGACGGACTGCATAATAAAGGTCCTTATCACAAGCAGCAATATAAAGTGACGTTCTTTTGCATTAAGATTTTGTGCATCCAACCATAAAAGCGCATGACAACCTCTGCTTCCCTCTGCGAAGGGCCTATCTTTTACTTTTATCTTCTACCCTTATACAAGAGTCAATGGTGATCATCACCTTTCCTTTTTACACTTTTTTCCTTTGGGAAGCACTGTGTGTTGGAGAGATCTGTATATATATATATATCCACTCAGATGTAGGTTATCATAAAGTATTATTGTTGATTTTACCCTTGAGGTAAAAGGTTGGGAGGCGAAACTATAAGCCCCTATCTTTCTCTGTGTACGATTGAAACTTTGAACCATTAAATATCAAGTGAGTGTTAGCAATTTTGAAAGATTAAATGATAGTTGAGTATGTGGACTTGCTGAAAAGCTCTTGGATTGACTCTTTCTGATGTTATGATAAATTGCAATTGCTTCGAGGACTGAGATCATAGTTTGTTAGTTTTCAATGAAGTTTCTGATTCATACCTTACTTTGTGAACGAATTTTTACTTTAGCATAAGAAATTATATGGCATTATGTGTTGTTCTTCTAAAGATGATCATGATGCCCTCATGTACGTATTTTATTTTATCGACACCTCTATCTCTAAACATGCGGACATATTTTTTGATTTCGGCTTTCGCTTGGGGACAAGCGAGGTCTAAGCTTGGGGGAGTTGATACGTCCATTTTGCATCATGCTTTTATGTTGATATTTATTGCGTTATGGGTTGTTATTATACATTGTATCACAATACTTATGCCTTTTCTCTCTTATTTTATAAGGTTTACATAAAGATGGAGAATGTCGGCAGCTGGAATTCTGGACTGGAAAAGGAGCAAATATTAGAGACCTATTCTACGCAACTCCAAAAGTCCTAAAACTTCACGGAGAATATTTTGGAATATATAAAAAATATTGGGCGAAGAACGTACCAGAGGGGGGCCACCAGCCAGCCAGTGGAGGGCGCGCCCTACCCCCTGGGCGAGCCCCCCGTCCTTGTGGGCCCCCTGGCAGGCCTCCGACGCCCATCTTCTGCTATATGGTGTGTTTTGACCTGGAAAAAACAAGAAGGAAGCTTTCGGGACGAAGCGCTGTAGTCTCAAGGCGGAACTTGGTCAGAACCAATCTAGGGCTCCGGCGGAGCTGTTCTGTTGGGGAAACTTCCCTCCGGGAGGGGGAAATCGAAGCCATCGTCATCACCAACGATCCTCTCATCGAGAGGGGGTCAATCTCCATCAACATCTGCACCAGCACCATCTCCTCTCAAACCCTAGTTCATCTCTTGTATCCGATCTTTGTCTGAAAACCTCAAATTGGTACCTCACTACTGGAATCAGGATCTTTGCCGTCAGCCAAATCTTTGTCGTCTGCTAGCTGACGGCAAAGAAGGTCCTTGCCATCAGCTTACAGAAAACGGATGGCAAAGAAAGAGCGGACGGCAAAGATGATGTTTGCCGTCAGCCAGCTCTTTCCCGTTTGCTAGCAGACGACATAGAAGCTTTGTTGTCTGCTAGCAGACAACAAAGAGGGAGGGTGGACCACTAACGAGAACCACCTAACAGCCACTTTGTTTGCCGTCTGCTAGCAGATGACAAAGGAAGTGGCCAATCTAACGGTCGTTTCCCCCGGCCCCAGCCCACTAGCTAGGTTCTTTGTCGTCTGCTAGCAGACGGCAAAGAGCTTTGACCTAACCAGAAACGGTCAGCGCCCGCGCCCCACCCCTCTCTCTCCCCTCTGTCTCTCTCCTCTCACCTCACCCGCGTCATCCTCGTGCCTGCCACCCCACCGCCGCCCCCACCGCCCCCGTTGCCCCTGACCCCCACCGCCCCCGCCGTCCTCGACCCCCACCGGCCCCGAGCCCTATGGCCGGCCGCCCCCCGTCGCCTCTCCGTCCAGCCGCCCCCCGCCGCCCGACGCCGCTCCGTCCAGCCCCTGGTAAGGTTCTTCCCTCTTTTTTCTTTCTTTTTTTCTTGCTATTTTTTATTTATGTTAGTTGATTTAAGTTGATCTAGGTTAGTTGATTGAGGTTGTACTGTTGGTAATTTAGGTTAGTTGCTTTTTTAGGTTAGTAGATTGTTGGTTAGTTTTTTATATTTAGTCATATTTTAGGTTAGTAGATTTTATGTTAGTCATATTTTAGGTTATTAGTACATTTTGTGAGATGAAAAAAAGAAGAAAAGAAGAGAAAGTAGAAGCGGAGTGGAAAAGGGAAAATAAGAAAAATGAACAAGAAAAAGAAGACAAGAGGAAGAAGGAAAAGAAGGAAGAAGAAGAAAAAGAAGGAGTGGAAAAAGGAAAATAAATAAGAAGAAGAAGAAGAACAGGAGGAGGAGAATAGAAGAAGAAGAGGAGGAGGAGGAGGAGGAGAATAGAAGAAGAAGAAGAAGAACAAGAAGAAAGAAGAAGATGAAAAAAAAGAAGTAGAAGTAGAAGATGAAAAAAGAAGTAGGAAAAGTAGAAAAATAGGGTCGCCGAGGGAAAAGAGGGTCGCCGAGTGGTCGAGGATCGAGGGCAAAAGGATTCGAGGGTCTACGGGTCGAGGATCGAGGTGTCGAGGGGTCGAGGGTCGAGGGGAAAGGAGTCGAGGGTCGCTGAGGGGTCGAGGGGTCAAGGATTTCCCATCCTGACCCCGACACCCCGTCCCCTTGACCCCAACACCCCGACGACCCCGACACGACACCCCGACACCGCGACCCCGACATAGCACCCCGACCCCGACACGGCACCCCCGACCCCGACACGACACCGCCGACACCCCGACACCGCACCCCCGACTCCGACACATCACCCCGACCCCGACATGACACCCCCGACACCCCGACCCCTGACACCTCCCGAAAAAGGCGCTCTTCGGCCTTCCAGAGGCCGACGGGGTCATATATTTGTGAATTATGAGTTAGGTCAGGTATTCAATTATTATTATGTACATATATATATATTATTAATTAGTTCATGTTATTAGGTATTCAATTTTTTATCATGTTCATGATGATGATACACACTTAATTTTTTATTATGTTTATGTTGTACTAATTTCGTTTACTCTTTGTCATTGGAGGTGTTGATAGATGGTGGGCGCGGGTCGAGAGTGCTCCGAGCCTCCTTCCTCGGCGCGTGCCGGGAGGGGTGCTATTATTCCACCCCAGCACCTTCCGAGAGCACTGGTAGACAGTATGCAGACACCGGCGGGCACTTCTTCTTTGGCTGGGAGAGGTCGGGGGAAGACGAAGAGGGCTGCTAGAGGTGGACGTGGCGGCGGGAGAGGTAGGAAGGCTGCTGCGCCTTCCTTGCCGCCACCCACAGCTGATTCTCCGGACCACCAGAGTGCTCCGTCGTAGGTGGACCCGTCTGACTTGGACCCGCCTCGAACTCCGGTCCATGAGCCTCGGGCCAACGAGCCTTCGTCCGACGAGACTCGGGTCCCAGAGTCTTCGTCCCACGTGACTCTGTAGGCTAGTGGCCATGCTGATGGTGGAGAGGACACCTTTTCTGAGGATAGCTTTAGCAAGGGTGAGCTGGTTGAGGGGGGCAAGAAGGTCTACCTGCGTGGTGGTACAAAGCTCCCGCCCGTGCCGCCGACCCGCGATCAGAGGTGGTTGATTTTAGCCTAACGGGGAGAAGTAAGTGCATTTACTCTTTTTTAACCTTTTGCCTTCATGTTTCTTCAAATTAATATCTAATGTGTTGGCCTTGTCATACTGAAGGGGTTGGAAACACGCCCCTGGTGTCCGCAGGCCCAACCAGGTCCTTGGTGTGCTTTGCCAGCACCACTTCCCGGGGTGGGTCACGTTGCCTTGTGAGGGTGAGGTTCCACAACTAGCACTGAGCTGGGAGATGTACGTGGCTGCCCTGGCCCGTCGGAGGAGAGGGTCGATGGTGTCTTGTGCGAGACGGTGGCCGACATTGTGATCTGGCGGTTTTGGGTAATTTCTCCTTTACAACATTAAAAATTCAACAGTACCTAGTGATTGTACTAATCAGTGTTGTCTTGTTTGATTGCAGACCTTCTATAGGTGTCTTGAGGAACATGAGGTAGACGCGGCTATGGTTCTCGCAAGCGCCTACTTCAGAACTTACACGAGGCTCGGGTGCAGGCTGTTCGAGACTACTACGCCTTGACTAACATTAAGAGGGCCAAGAAGAAGTGCCGCGCCAAGTATCTGAGTAAGGAGAAGTACATGAGGGTAATTACCTATTCTTAAGGCCTTGTACTTATTTTCCTTGATTTGATTCGTAGGCGTAGCACTGAAATTTCTCTTTGTCTAACTTAGGTGCCCCCGAGATGGTGTGCGGATAGGATGGACTATTGGGAGGCATTGGTGGATGAGTGGTGCTCTCCCCAATGGCTAGCCGTCCACAATAAGGCCAGGGATAAGCGTGCCCAAATGCAAGGTGTGCCACACCATCAAGGGAGCTCCAACCTATTTGAGTACGGGGATCACTGGGTATGTGGTTCACTATATTCATGCAATTTCATTCTTCATGCTATCTTGAGCCCTTAACTAATATTTTGTTCCTCTCTTTCAGGCGCGACACAACAAGAAGGACGTGCCACCGCTGTACGACCTCTATGCCATGGCCCATACTGCCCCGTACAAGAAGGCCAAGGCATTCTCTGAGGATGACCTCGATCATCCAGAGAGCTTCACCAACATCTCCTCCCACAACAAGCTCGTGACGTACATAAACGTTGAGAAGACGAGGAAAGGGGAGGACTTCAACCCGAGCCAGAGTCCTTTTGATCCAGAGATCGTGATGCTATCTGGTGGCGGGAGGTACCATGGTTCGGTAGCCATTGGGGATGGACTCATACGTTGTCCTAGAACTCTGCCGGAGATCAAGAAGCGCCAGACGAGCTCCGATCCTGAGATAAGGCCTCGTCCACGGCCAATGGAGCTCGCCATCGAGGCTAGGGCCCAGGAGCTTCTGGCGGAGGCAAACGGGCAGGCGGCAGAGAGGGAGAGGGACTTGGAGGAGAGGACATCTAGTGTGTTGGAGGCGGAGAGGAACCGGAACGACGAGTCTCACCGGGCCCTATACGAGCTCCTCGTGGTAAGTTTCTCCTACATATTAGCCAAATCATGCACGTAATGTCTATTTCATTACTAACTAATATGACTGACTCATGAAAACAAAATGTGCAGACCGTGTGCCAGAACAACGGTCAGACCCCTCCGCCGATGCCCCATGGTATAGCGACCATGGTGAGTTTCATTTGAATGGTCATTAGTTACTAGTATTCACATTTCATTTGCATAATGCTAACGAGACATTGCAAATGATCTTTGGTGCAACATGCCTCTTGACAAGTATCGACCAATCCTTCTCCATCTGGCAATGGCGCAACCCCGACCGGTCCTTCTCCGTCTGGCACTGGCGCAAACCCGACCGGTCTTTCACCTCCGTGATGATGGTAAGTTTTCCCAAGTGTTTTGCTTAACAAATGCATGCTTAACTTAAGAAATGACCTACTTAGCTCCAAAATGACCTAAACTTAACTTATTTTTCTCGAAAATGACATAATAACCTTACTTAGCTCCAAAATGACATATTTTACATAGGATAGCTATAAAATGACCTATACTTAGCATTTTTTCCGCTCCAAAATGGCATAATAACCTTGGTTTAGCTCCAAAATGACCTATACTTAGCTTATTTTCCTAAAAAATGACATAATAACCTTACTTAGCTCCAAACTGACATACTTTACCTAGGATAGCTATAAAATGGCGTATACTTAGCATTTTCCTCCAAAATGACAAAATAACCTTACCTACCTCCAAAATGACCGATTTTAACTAGGATAGCTCTAAAATGACCTACACTTGCCATTTTGTCCTACAAAATGAACAAATATGCTTATTTAGCTCAAAAATGGCATAACTACCTAGGTTAGCTAAAAAATGACCTATACTTAGCTTCTTCAGTTCATTTATGACATACTTAGCATACTTAGGTAAAAAATGGCATGATAACCTTGGTTTAGATCCAAAATGACATAGACTTAGCTTATTTTCCTCCAAAATGACATAATAACCTTACTAAGCTCCAAAATGACCTATTTACCTAGCTTAGCTATAAAATGGCCTACACTTAGCATTTTTACCTAGCTTAGCTAAAAATGGCATTTTTACCTACCTTAGTTAGAAGAAGAAGATAAGGAAGAGGAGAGGAGAAAAAGGAAGAGAAGAAAAATTCTTCTTCTTCTTCTTATTCTTCTTCTTCTTCTTCTTCTTCTTCTTCTTCTTCTTCTTCTTCTTTTTCTTCTTCTTCTTCTAGCTAGTCATCATCATCTTCTTCTTCTTGTTCTGCTTCTAATTTTCTTATTTCCCAATTTCCAGATTTGCTTTAGATGAGGAAGCTTGCGTTCATGGAGTCTACTCTTCTCCTTGTGCTTCCTTTTTGTTTTGATTATGTACGATGAACTTTGTTGTTGGAAACTTGTTGTTCGATATGTGTTGGAAACTTATTGTTGGATATGTTGCTGGAAACTTGTTGTTGTTGTTGGATATGTTGTTCAAATGTGTGTGTGTGTATATATCTGTGAAATTCTGTGAAACTGAATGAATTTAAGAAAAAAACAGCAAAAAAATAGGGGCTATACAGGCTCTTTGCAACCTGGGGGGGGCACTGGGTTGGCCTATATGGTTGCTTTGTCGTCTGCTGGCAGACGACAAAGCACGCCGTTAACCCCTTAACGGACCTAAGCTGCCACGTGTGCCGTCCAGGCCCTTTGCCGGCCTTTGCCGTAGTTTGTTCAGCTGGATGTGTTGCTGTCTGCTGGCTGATGGCAAAGTGCCTGATTCGTGTAGTGCTTGTGAGTTGCTAGTAGTGTTGATTACTCCTTATAGTTGATGCAAGTTGGTTTATCCAGTGGAAGATTATATTTTCAGATCCTTAATGATAATTAATACTCCTCTGATCTTGATCATGAATATGCTTTGTGAGTAGTTACGTTTGTTCCTGAGGACATGGGAGAAGTCTTGTTATAAGTAATCAAATGAATTTGGTATTCGTTCGATATTTTGATGAGATATATGTTGTCTTTCCTCTAGTGGTGCTATGTGAACATCCACTACATGACACTTCACCATTGTTTGGGCCTAGGGGAAGGCATTGGGAAGTAATAAGTAGATGATGGGCTGCTAGAGTGACAGAAGCTTAAACCCTAGTTTATGCGTTGCTTTGTAACGGGCTGATTTGGATCCATATATTTCATGCTATGGTTAGGTTTTCCTTAATACTTCTTTCGTAGTTGCGGATCCTTGCGAGAAGGGTTAATCATAAGTGGGAGGCTTGTCCAAGGAAGGGCAGCACCCAAGCACCGGTCGACCCACATATCAAATTATCAAAGTAACGAACGTGAATCATATGAGCATGATGAAAACTAACTTGACAACAATTCCCATGTGTCCTCGGGAACACTTTGCTTTATATGAGAGTTCGTCTAGGCCTGTCCTTTGCTACAAAAAGGATTGGGCCACCTTGTTGCACCTTGTTTACTTTTGTTACTTGTTACCCGTTACGAATTATCTCATCATACAACTATCTGTTATCGATAATTTCAGTGCTCGCAGAGAATACCTTGCTGAAAACCGCTTGTCATTTCCTTCTACTCCTTGTTGGGTTTGACACTCTTACTTATCGAAAGGACTATGATAGATCCCCTATACTTGTGGGTCATCACTCATCCTCTGCGATAATGTTGTGCATGATCGCACAAGTAGTCATCATCTCCCAGAACTTCTTGGTGCTCCAAGTTCTAGCAGGATACCGAATGATGCCCCAACGAGATTGAAGAACACCGAAGGCATGCTCCACATCCTTCCTAGCACTCTCTTGTGCTTGGAAAATCTCTTCCTCTTCTGTCCTGCAAGGTTGGGTGTTGTCTTCACAAGAGTAGTCCACCGAGGATAGATGCCGTCAGCTAGGTAGTATCCTTTATTTGTAGTGGTGGCCATTGATCTCAACATTGACCTGAGAGCAGTTGCCTTCTGCAAGCCTTGCAAACACAAGAGAGCGCCGAAGCATGTTGATGTCATTGTGAGGTTTGGCCATGCAAAATAAAGAGTGCCAAATCTAGAGTTCTTATGCAGCCGCGGCCTCAAATTTGTCAGTGCAAGATTTGACATGGCCCATATACTGCCCCGGCCAAGCAGAAGGGGAGTTCTTCCACTCTGAATGCATACAATCTATGCTATCAAGCATCCCCGGAAAGCATCTACTGGTATTGATCGCCAACAACCGGGTTGTATCTACAACAGTTGGATCTCTCAAGTACTCAGGGACAAACACTGCTATCACGGAGCGAGGGGGGGGGCACGGGCCACCAGGGCGCGCCCTGGTGGGTTGTGGGCCACTCCTTCATCTTCTGACCCCGAAGCTTCTAGGGTCTCTTATGTCCCAAAAAACATAAAAAAGGTTTCGTGGCATTTGGACTTCGTTTGGTACTGATATCCTGAAAAAACCAAAAATAGGCAAATAAGCATCAACTGGCACTTGCACTAATTTAATAGGTTAGTCCCAAAAAATGATGTATAATGACATATAATTGCATATAAAACATCCAAGATTGATACTATTGTTGGAAATATGCCCTAGAGGCAATAATAAAATGGTTATTATTGTATTTTCTTGTTCATGATGATTGTCTATGTTCATGCTATAATTGTATTAACTGGAAACCGTAATACATGTGTGAATACATAAACCACAACATGTCCCTAGTAAGCCTCTAGTTGACTAGCTCGTTGATCAATAGATGGTTATGGTTTCCTGACCATGGACATTGGATGTCATTGATAACGGGATCACATCATTAGGAGAATGATGTGATGGACAAGACCCAATCCTAAGCATAGCACAAGATCGTGTAGTTCGTTTGCTAGAGCTTTTCTAATGTCAAGTATCATTTCCTTAGACCTTGAGATTGTGCAACTCCCAGATACCGTAGGAATGCTTTGGGTGTATCAAACGTCACAACATAACTGGGTGGCTATAAAGGTGCACTACAGGTATCTCCGAAAGTGTCTGTTGGGTTGGCACGAATCGAGACTCGGATTTGTCACTCCGTATGACAGAGAGGTATCTCTGGGCCCACTCGGTAATGCATCATCATAATGAGCTCAATGTGAATAATGAGTTAGCCACGGGATCATGCGTTACAGAACGAGTAAAGTGACTTGCCGGTAACGAGATTGAACGAGGTATTGGGATACCGACGATCGAATCTCGGGCAAGTAACATACCGATAGACAAAGGGTATTGTATACGGGATTGATTGAATCCCCGACATCGTGGTTCATCCGATGAGATCATCGTGGAACATGTGGGAGCCAATATGGGTATCCAGATCCCGCTATTGGTTATTGGCCGGAGAGGTGTCTCGGTCATGTCTACATGGTTCCCGAACCCGTAGATTCTATACACTTAAGGTTCGGTGACGCTAGAGTTGTTATGGGAAATAGTATGTGGTTACCGAAGGTTGTTCGGAGTCCCGGATGAGATCCCGGACATCACGAGGAGTTCCGGAATGGTCCGGCAGTGAAGATCGATATATTGGACGAAGGGTATTGGAGTCCGGAAGTGTTCCGGGGGTACCAGGCTATGGCCAGCATGACCGAAAGGTGTTTCGGGAGCCCCGACAAGTATTGGAGGGCCTCATGGGCCAAAGGGGAAGGGGCAAACCAGCCCACTATGGGGTGGTGCGCCCCCCACACCCTTTCCCACGTTACTTGGGGAGGTGGGGCGCCTCCACCTGGCTTGGGAGGCAAGCCTCCACCTGCTTGGCTTGGGGGGCAAGTCTCCCTAGGATTTTCCCTAGGGAGATCCAATCTGCTTGGCCGCCGCCCCCTAGGGGAAACCCTAGGGCGCCTCCCCTCTCCCCTTGCCCCTATATATAGTGGAGGGGTGGGAGGGCAGTTACACCTCTTCCCTGGCGCAGCCCTCCCTCCTCATACACCTCGTCCTTCTCCTCCTTAGTGCTTAGTGAAGCTCTGCCGGAGAACCACGAGCTCCATTGCCACCATGCCGTCGTGCTGCTGGAGTTCTCCCTCAACTTCTCCTCTCCCCTTGCTGGATCAAGAAGGAGGAGACGTCCCCGGGCTGTACGTGTGTTGAACGCAGAGGCACCATCCGTTCGGTGCTAGATCGGATCTTCCGCGATTTGAATCGCCACGAGTACGACTCCATCAACCGCATTCTTGTAACGCTTCCGCTTAGCGATCTTCAAGGGTATGAAGATGCACTCCCTCTCTCTCGTTGCTAGCATCTCCTAGATTGGTCTTGGTGACACGTAGGAAAATTTTGAATTATTGCTACGTTCCCCAACAACTATAATAGCATGGAACAATAAAAAATTGTAGATACGTTGGAGATGTCAATCGCATAGTAGTCAATTATTAGGGTGACCTCTCACAGTAAATATCAAGCTAAAAGGTGCTCTTCCGAGTTTTGCAACCGCCTATAACATGTGGCTTTTCTGAGTACTACATGCTACCATGAGTACAAACAAGAAGTGAAGTGTAAGGCGGGTGAGGTAGGACTTCAGAATAGAGGCACTCGGTTGCCTTGAAGTTCTAGTAAAACAATCCGAGCACACAGCACGAAGGAACGAAAGATGAACGAGATTCATACGCTGATATGATCTGCAAAAGATTGTCTGCCGATTGAAAGTCACATCATATGAGATGCTACTATCCATGGGTGTGAATGAGATGAGGATCTTGAATCACTTAAAAATCAATTATGAGAGATATTGATTTGAGTCGGAGCACAATTATGTATTAATTAGTTTAATCACTAGAAATTAACTATGGACCATGTCTATGTGTAGTTTGCATTATATTTGTAGAATTATGCCTCACGGTTCCACCTGTGCTGATGAAATAAATTGACTATTATTTATCTGGTTGAATCTTTTACGACTGAGAGGGTTGTCCTCTAAAAGTGCCAAGAATGATTTTTGTCCTACTGCATGCTTACTATACTTTCTTGCTAATGCTATGGATGATGAGACTCACGTCCTTAGATCCAAAATATAGAATTGCATTACAGTCTACTTGCTTCCAAGAAATCCGAACTTTAAAATGTTTGGGATAGTTATGTGATATTTTTGGAACTGAAAATTGTTTTCACAAACAAACAAATATTAAAAGATTTGTGATATCTAAAGTAGTGTTTTGTTCACAAGATCTAGTGAAGCGTTCAACTATGTTTAAGACTAAAATGCTTAAGACCTGGAAGAACGCCAGTGATCAGTTGATGGTGAGAACTTAAAGAGAAAGAACAAACCCAAAAGATGTAATAAGACTTACATGCCTAGGGAAGTTAGGGACTTACTCCACTCTTAAAATTTAGATGCTTCTTATGTGAGTAGGGGAAATATTGTAAGTAAAACTATAAGAAGTCTGGAATGTCCAGCTCAGGTATGAATGTCATATAAGTTATAAGAGGTAAAGAAAGTTGGTGAAGTGTAGTTGCTGAGAATTATGATCAAATTGTTGATCATTTATTCTTCGATATTGTGGTTAAAAGTTGATCACAAGGACATAGACTCGATTTCATATTGTTGCGATCATTGCAAGAAACTACAACCACCTAAATGACCAACAAATAATGAGGTTAAAATATTTGATGGAAACTTTGTAAAAGTTACAAGATTTCCAATCATCTTATTACCTATGTGTTTATTGTTATAATTCATCTTACAGTTTTGTACACTCTAGCCCATTGCATAGAAGTTGCAAGGTGGTTGTTCATGAAAGAACAATAGTTGTTCGATGTTATGAACAAAAGGACATACTCTTATTGTGAATAGGATGTATGTTATGAATATTGATAAGAAAATTGAACATCCATAATACTGACGCTAAATTGCGTAAGACCAACAAGAATACTAATATGTGTGGCACTGCATTTAGTCACATTGGAGAAACTAGCATGGAGAAATTCCATAGTGATGGATTTTGAAGCATCTAATTTTGAATCATCTGACAATTGCAACTTTCGTCCAAATAGTGAAGTAAACTAAAATACCATTAACGGGCCATAAAAAACGAGCAACAAAATAATTGGAACATGCATATTGATGTGTGTAGTCCAATAAGTGTTGTTGCAAGCAGTGGATTTATCTATCTTCAAGATTGACTCGGGTAGATATTTATATTTACTGAGACATAAATCTATATCTTTTGAAATGTTTTGGAAGGTTTTTTAGAATGAAGTAGAATTGATTGTAACCAAAATTATGTTTCTACTATTGGATTGCAAAAAGAATTTTGATTTACAAAATTTAGGAATGTCCGATGAGCTATAAAAACAATTTTATAGCTTGCACTTCACAGAACATTACTAAGAGTAGAATGTTTTGAGTAGATGTAATCAAGCTATGTATGACATGGTGATATCAGAGATGGCACTGATTATTTTGCCAATATACTTTTTAATGTGATGCTTTAGAGACTATGGCTTTTACACTGAAAAGAGCGCCATCAAATTTGTTGAAATAAGTGATACTTTGTAGGTTATGCTAAATAGTTGGGTATTCCTCTATGGCTCTATCACTACACCGAGTCAAAGTGTTTTGCCGCACAGTGCAAAACTTTTGAAGAAAATGTTTTCTGCAAAAGATTGAGTGGGAAGACAATGCAACTTGACAAGATTACAAGACCTTCATGATCAGGTGAAAGAAAAGAAACGCTAGAAGTGGTTCTCAAATTTCTTACCGCGATTTATTATAACGGATATCACCTTCATCCAATCTATAAAGGGAATTTACCTTTACTACCTATGTCGGGGTTTCGAGTCCATGTATTTCTTCAATAGGTGGTAAGTTCTTAACATCTTCAGCTTTAATACCTTTTTCTTTCATAGATTTCTTTGCCTCTTGCATATCTTCTGGATGGAGGAATAGAATACCTCTCTTTTTCGGAGTTTGTTCAGGTGGTGGTTCAGGAAGTGTCCAATCATTAGCATTTCTCAATATATTATTCAATAGTTCTTCAGCCTTTTCAATAGTTCGTTCCCTGGAACCAACAGAACTATCTAGGTAGTCCGTGCTCGGAAACAGAGTAGAAAAAAAATTCCGCACCTACGATCACCCAAGATCAATATGAAGATGCACAATGATACGTCCCAAACGTATCTACTTTTCCAAACACTTTTGCTCTTGTTTTGGACTCTAATTTCCATGATTTGAATGGAACTAAGCCGGACTGATGTTGTTTTTAGCAGAATTGCTATGGTGTAGTTTTTGTGCGGAAATACAAGTTCTCGGATTGGGATAAAAATTTACGGAGAATATTTCAAAATATATAAAAAATAGCGTTGAAACGAATTACCAGAGGGGGCCACCTAGGCGCCACAAGCCCAGGGGGCGCGCCCTCCCCCCAGGGCACGCCTAACAGGCTTGTGGGCCCCTGGAGCCATTGGCAACCCTAACTCCAACTGCATATATACCTATTTGGGGAGAAAACAATCACAGAGAAGGAATCATCATGTTTTACTATATGGAGCCGCCTCCACCTGCTGTTCTTCATCGGGAGGGCTGATTTGGAGTCCGTTCGGGGCTCCAGAGGGTGGAATTTGTCGTCGTCATCATCGTCAACCCTTCTCCATCAACAATTCCATGATACTCAAAACCGGGAGTGAGTAATTACTTCATAGGCTTGCTGGATGGTGGTGGAGTTGGGTGAGATTTGTCATGTAATCGAGTCAATTTGTTAGGGCTTGATCCCTAGCATCCACTATGTTCTGAGATTGATGTTGCTATGACTTTGCTATGCTTAATGCTTGTCACTAGGGCCTGAGTGCCATGATTTAAGATCCGAACCCTTTATATTTTCATAAATATATTTGAGTTCTTGATCCTATCTTGCAAGTTATATGCACCTATTACGGGTTATGATCTGCATACCCCAAGGTGACGATAATTGGGATTCTTTCCCGTGATTACGTTAGTTTGAGGAGTTCATGTATTCACTAAGTGCTAATGCTTTGTTCCGGTTCTCTATTAAAAGGAGGCCTTAATATACCTTAGATTTCCTTATGGAACCCGCTGCCACCGGAGGGTAGGACAAAAGATGCCATACAAGTTCTTATTATAAGCATGTATGACTATATACAGAATACATGCCTACATTAATTGATGAATTGGAGCTATTGTGTATCACTCTAGTTTGTGACTGGCATGATGAATATCATCCAACACAAATATCCATCACTGATCCAATGCCTATGCTTTTCGCATATTGATCTTTGCTAAGTTACTTTCGTTGTTGCTGTTGTTACAATCACTACAAAACTGCTAGTGTTATTGTTACCGTTACCATTACTATTGCTACTCTTACCACTACTATCAAACTATCATACTACTATGCTATTGATCACTTTGGTGCAGATAGTTAGTTCTCCATGGATGGTTGAATTGACAACTCAACTGCTAATACTTGCAAATATTCTTGGGCTCCCCTTGTGTCGAATCAATAAATTTGGGTGAAATACTACCCTCGAAAACTGTTGTGATCCCCTATACTTGTGGGTTATCAAGACCTTTTTCTGGCGTCATTGTCGGGGAGCATATCTCTATTTTTTAAGTCACTTGGGCATTATATCTTATGATCACTATGAAGAATCTAAAAGATGATAGAACAAAGATCATACTCTCTAAGACGAGGGGAGGTAAGGAACTGCCATCTAGCTCTGCACTTGATTCACCTTCTGGTTTGAATAGGCTTGCGACACGAGCACCAGCTATTAATTCTGATATGTCACAAGTAATTGATGCTACTTCTGCTATGAATGATGCTAGTACTCTACATATTGAAACTATGCCACTAGGTGAATTTCTTGATGAACAACTTGCTAAAGCTAAAGAAATCGAGAATGCTGAAACTGATGAAATTTATGATTCACCTATTACGCCTAGATCTCCTTTAATTGAAATGCGTAAGGTACCCAAGGGTTATGTTATGGATGGGGAGATAGCTAGAGACTTTCTTGCTTGCAATGATAGAGATGACATTAAGAAATTACTATGTAAGGTGAAAGAAAATCTATGAATGCAAGAATTAAATATGATCCTAAGTTCCCTACTTCACCTATCTTTGTTAGTGATAAGGATTATGAATTCTTTGTCGATCCTGAGTTAATCACTTTGGTTTCCATGGTTATGAAACTGTAACTGTTGTGGCACATCTTTGTAAGTTGAATGACATAGCCACCCTATTTGATCATGAGAAAAAAATTCGCTATTACTATATCCTTAAGTTGTTTCCTTTCTTGTTAAAGGGTGATGCTAAGAAATGGTTTAATACTCTTGCTCCTAGTTGTGTGTGTAGTCCCCAGGATATGATATATTACTTCTTTGAAAAATGTTTTGCTGCTCATAAGAAACAAGCTGCCATATAGGAAATATTTAACCTTGTTCAAATTGAAGAAGAGAATCTCCCTTAAGCTTGGGGGAGGCTTCTCCAGCTACTTAATGCTTTGCCTGATCATCCTCTTAAGAAAAATGGAATACTTGATATCTTGTATAATGGACTAACTGATGCTTACTACCTAGATAGTTGTGCTGGTTGTGTTTCCAGGGAACAAATTGTTGAACAGGCTGAAGAACTATTGAATAATATATTGATAAATGATAATGATTGGACACTTCCTAAACCACCACCTAAACCAACCCCAAAGAAGAGGGGTATTCTATTCCTCGGTCCTGAAGATATGCAAGAGGCAAAGAAATCTATGAAAGAAAAGGGTGTTAAAGCTGAAGATGTTAAGAATTTACCACGTATTAAAGAAATACATAGACTCGACACTTCGAAATAGGTAGTAAACGTAAATTCTCTTTATAGATTCGATGAAGGTGATATTTATTATAATAAATCTGCTAGTCAATGCATGGATGAATTTGATAACCACATTGTTAAGCAAGAACATTTTAATATGTATGTTAAGAATCAATTGAAACGTAATGCTATCATGATTGATCGCTTGAGTGACTTGATGTTCATAATTGCTATTGATGTTAAAGGTTTAGGAAAACATGCAACCATGGCTCATACTCAGCTAGAACAAGTTGCTAAGTCTCAAAATGATTTGCTTAATGAGATGAATAATATATGAATGGTCATGCTGTTAGAGTAATGACTAGAGGAGGTAGAATGACTCAAGAGCCACTATATCCTAAAGTTCATCCTAAAAGAATTGAACAAGATTCTCAAATAATTAATATTGATACACCTAGTTCATCTAAGAAGAAAAAGAAAAACAAAAATGATAGAAATTTGCATGCTTCTAGTGAACATGAGGTAGAAAAACCTTCTGAGAATCATAATGATGTTTCTATTTATGATGCTGAGACACAATCTGGTAATGAACATCCACCTAGTGATAACGATAATGATAATAATGTTCATGATTTTCAATCAGATAAGGATAAAGACCTGATAATGATGTAGAAATAGAACTTGTTGTTGATCTTGATAACCCACCTCCTAAGAATAAAAGATATGATAAAAGAGATTTCATTGCTAGGAAACATGGTAAGAAGAGAGAACCATTGGTTCAGAAACCCATGCCTTTTCCAACTAAACATTCGAAGAATAAGGATGAAGAAGATTTTGAGCGCTTTGTTGAAATGCTTAGGCCTGTTTTCTTGCATACTCGTTTGACTGATATATTGAAAATGTCTCCATAGGCTAAATACATGAAAGATATTGTCACTTAATAAAAGAAAGATACCTGAAGCTGAAATTTCTACCGTGCTTGCAAATTATTCTTTTAAGGGTGGAGTACCTAAGAAGTTAGGAGATCCGGGAATACCAACTATACCATGCTCCATTAAAAAAAGTTATGTCAAAACTGCTTTGTGTGATTTGGGAGCCGATGTTAGTGTTACGCCTTTCTCTTTATATATAATACTAGATTTGAATAAGCTCACACCTACTGAAATATCTTTGGGAATAGTTGATAAATCAACTGCTATACCTATTGGAATTTGTGAGGATGTGCCTGTTGTAGCTGCAAATGTTACTATCTTAACAAACTTTGTTATACTTGATATGCCCGAGGACGACACTATGTTGATCATCGTTGGTAGACCCTTTGTACGGGCTGTTATTGATTGCAACAAAAGCAAGGTTACTTTTCATATCAATGGTAATGAGCATAGGGTTTATTTTCCGAAGAGACAAAGTTTGGTGAATCGTATCAATATTATTGAAAAAGTTTCAACAATCACAATTGGAGGTTTCAAATTTCTCTCTCGTTAGTCAAAAAGAAATATGAAACTCTTATTGTTGGGGAGATGCATATCCCCGTTGAGGTAACCTAGTGTTATACGAAAATTCTTTGGTTTCAGGTCATTCGAAAATGGTTTGTTAATAAGACCTAATCAACCTTATTAATGGATCCTTTTTGAGGGGCATGTGGTCAATGAATTTAGTAAGCACAACCTAGTATACCCACTATTTACTCTGTGTTATTTAAAGTTAATAAATTAGAAATGCCATGATTATCCTGTTTTCTGAATTATCATGCAAAAAATGCCCTGAAAATAAAAGTTCCCGGAATGACCTAAAGATTTTGTATGATTTTCTCTACAATGTATAAGAATTTTTGGCACTAAACATACCCCGGGGGTGCACCTATGAGCCACAAGCTCACAAGTGTGCCTAGTGGGCTTGTGGGTCCCACATGGACCCACTCGCTTATCCCAGCCGCCAACTTCCTTCTTCCACCTCCAAAAAAACCACCATCTACTTCGAACCCGTGTTCTTGCTCATTTGCCTACAAATTTTAATCTCCTTGCTCGGAACTCCGTTTCTGAAACTGTTTTGGGGAATTACTCCTTGGTATGTGACTCCTCCAATGGTCCAATTAGTTTTTGTTCTAGTGCTTTATATTTTGCAAATTTTTGCTGCTGTGGTGACCATGTAGAGCTTGCATGTTGAATTTGTATGGTCCAAAGTAGTTTTGATGCATCATATATCTTCTAGAAACTTGTGGGAGTAGTTGCTATCAATTTTCTTGAGTTTTGTTCACTTTTAATTTGAGGTACTAAAATTTTCAGAAATTTTTTAGAGGAAGATTTTTTTAGGAAAATGTTCCAAGGTGGTTCTTCGAGCAAGAGCTCTCCAAGGCTTGCAATACGTGAGTCGGACCTCGAACTGCCACGGGAAGCTCTTGTGCACCCGTGCGAATGGCCATCAGACTCCTTCATGATTCGAGCCGGTATTAAGGAGGAGTTTGATAGGTACGTGCACAATGCTGGTTTGACGGTCTTCGTGTCAGATAAGTGCCCCAATACTATAATCTCACTGATTCTTTTGTGTGGAAATTCGAATACGTGTCTCATCGCATTTCACATGATGTTATTTTCAACTTATATGAATATCCTTTTCGCATGGACCTCGAGGAATTTAGTTAAGTTTCTAAAATCCCTACTGGGGGACATGCATTGAGCCTCGTAAATCCGATTGCAGTGAATTTCTTATGAATATTACTAGGGGTGAAACTAGAGGCATAACACAAGCTACCATGGGAAGCATTCATTTTCCCGCTATACATTATTGCTCTGTTCATAAGCAGATGCATTAATGGTAAACATGACCATAGTCATCTTTGCGCCCCTGATTTGAGCATTCTTAAGAGTGCGGTGTTGATGGATAGACAATTTAACACGGGGGCCATTGTTGCACGTCTTTTACATAATAATGCCTTGCTTGGTGATTTCTTTGGTGGAATTTATGCTGCTCGCTTAGCTGCTCATCTTGGTGTACCCATTAAAGAAGATGATACCCCGTTGCCACCTAGCTTCCTTGATTATGATGGTATGGAGCGTCACAAGTTTCTTGAGAGGAACGACCCACCATTCCGGTATATACTATTTATTAACAGGCGTGGTGTCTTCCATATTACTTTGCCTGCTCCTGCCTTCTTTAATGTTCAGAAAAACAAATATACTTTATATTTGCGGATGAGGCAGGGGAGTACGAGAGGGTGAAGGAGACAGCTCACCTTAATGAGGCAGCCCGCCAAGCTGTGGCAACTGCACTCAGTACAACCCGAACTACGACTACGAGTATTATCCAAGCCACCAAGGGCCATAAGACCAACTTAGGCCAAAAGCCTAAGTTTGGGGAAGTTCGTATTTCTCACCAACATTATGTACCACACTCATTCCAGTTGTCGGTGTTCATCCTTTTTCATTATATATCCATGTTAGTTTTATTTTCGCTTCTTCTTGTGTGTTTGAAAATTTCAGAAATCCAAAAATATTTCGTGCTTCCTTTTGGTTTTTCTTTCTTGCTTAGTTGGTTCATAGTATTAACAGAAAACCCCAAAAAGATTTCTCATTCTTCTTTTGTTTGTTGGGATCTTTCCCGTTCATTCTTCCTTTGCTTTCTTCAGGAAACCAAAAAATCCAAAAAAAATCAGTGTGTTTCTCTGAAATTCTTTTCTTTTCTTTGAGTTGTCGTAAGGAGAAGACCACGATGACCATGTCGAGTGGCTCTCATATGCATTATTGTTGATCTAACAAATAGCCCATAATACCTTGTCTTCTTCTTTGAATAAAATGTTTGCAGACTCCAGCATAGTCCACAACACACTTGCACTATTATTATTTTCACATCATTCAGTCATGCAAGTGAAAGGCAATAATGAAAATGATTTGATGAAGTGATTGCGGTGAAGGAAGGCTAGTATGAACTCCTCTTGTTTTTGTTTTTGTAAATATGTTTAGCTCATTGTTGTTGATTCAGTATATTGTGAGTAAACATGTTTGTGATGACAATTACAAAGTATAGTTGCTCATGCCATGCTTAAACAACTAGGAGTGGATAATGGTTTATCTTGAGTGTCAACATGCATTAAAATGGTTATGATGTAGTATGCTAGCTACTATGGTATTTGTTAGGACCGAGAGTATGTCGACCAGAGGGGGTGAATGGGAGATTCAAATTTTCTTTTGAAAGCTTTGAAACTTAATTCACACACTACAGCGGAATAGAGTATTGAGAGAAAAGCACTGAATCAGATTTCCTCATCAGAGGCATATTCATCGAGAAAAGCATTTACCATAGAGCGATCTTGATGGATAATGGGTTTAACTAAGACGAGGGTATGCAACAAGCAAACAGGTGTAACAGAATGAAACACAACATAACTGAAACTGAAGGAAATGCAATTGAAGGGTTACACAAGATAACAAGGATACAAACTAACAATGTAGGAATAAAGACAAGGATAATGAAAGTATTTGACACGACAACACATGATGAACAACAGAGAACAAAACAATGATCAGAGAATCTAATGGCACAGAGCACGAAACAAAACTACTAAATGAAATGCAGTAGAATAGATATAACCAGTGGTGCTCGATGGCGACAAGAGATTTGGTAGACCAGTTCACCCTTCTGCGAAAGGGCCACGTCTGGTTGGAGGGGCTGTGACTTAACACGGAAGATAAACTCTCTTCACCCTATTCTCCCTCAACACAGAGCTGGTCAGACTCAGGTTGATTTCACTCGGGCACTACTGCAGGATGCTGCTAACGCGACACTATGATCAAAGACCCTTCGAGAAACTGTGTACGATGCCATAATCGCAAACGGTGCTGTATGAAAACCATCAGAAATGTGTAAAATGTTTGCAATGACGAATGCATCAAACACGGTTCAGGTTTTAGTTGCGTGTGCGATGAAGGGCATACGGTTCAGTTCAATGAACTGTTTGTGATGAGGAGGAGCAAAATAAACGGGCAGCCAGATGGAGGCGTGTGAGATACACAGCATACGGTTCACTCGGATGAACTATTTGTGATTAGGCAACACAAAAGAAACGGTCAGCCAGATCAAATGTGTGTGTGATTTACAGCATACGGTTCACTTGGATGAACAGTTTGTGATTAGGAAAGAGAACAGAAACGGTTCAATATAACAAGATGTGTGTGATACGCGGCAAACAGGTCTGTAATCAGAAATGTGTGCGAAGACCGATAATAACGCAGACGATTGCTTCTAATAAGACGTATGTGATATGCTCTGTCTACACAACATCTATTGGCCATTGTGGGACGGGCGGTCGTCCGGATACGCCATAAGGATGCGAAGAGGCATACCTATCAGCAAGGACTATCTGTTCCACCAGTAGCTTATGTAAGAAAACTATCAAGTTAACTGTGCTCAAGCTGGAGCAGCCATCGGATGGGTGACTGGATGGGAAGTTGTGTCGATGTTAAATTAGGTGATGGGATTGGTCATTTCGGTCAAACGACTGAAATGCCCCATTCCCTCAGCTAATTTAACCTCGAGGTCCTTGTTTTTATTTTATTTTTATTTTTAACACATGTTAAAGAAGGTCTACCGCATTACTTTTTGACAATGTGCGATACGTGGCATACTGTTGATCCGTCCGACCTATTTGTGATGGAATAGGCCGTGTGTGTTGTGGGCAAACGCTTGCTAGTATTCAACCGTTTGGGATTGATGAATTCACCACCGACGGGATCCCTAGTGTGGTCCGTGTTCATCTGATCATCATCTACTTCTTGTGCTAGCTTGATGCTAAGTTTCCATTAATTGATGGCGTTTTATGAGCACGCCACCGTTTCCCACCATTTCCTCGCCTGTTTCCCGCCACCCTGCTATATTGCGCATAGGGGGCGCGTGACGCACGGAGGCGACAAGCGCAGCCTGTAGCACATCCACCTTTTCCAAGCTTGCCAACCCACCAAAGCGCCGCCTCTGCCATCAACCTCGTCAACGAGGAAAACGAGCAGGCGCCACGGCCCGTCGAGGCCGAGGCGCTCCCTGGCAATGCGACGGACGACACTGTGATGCGCGTCATCGCCAGGGTTGAGCAGACCTTTGGCGCATGGTGCTTGAGCGCCGCGGATCAAGATAGGCATGTCAGCACCGACAGGCTGTAGCTCGCCGCACAACATGATCGATGGCGCGCCGCAGAGCAAGCTAGGCGCGTCCGCGCCGATAGGCTGCGGCTCGCCGCATGGCGAGACCATTGGAGCACCGCAGAGCGAGAGGCACGGCGCGCCGCACAGCAAGAGCGGATCCATCGGCGCTTGCCTGCTGTCGACACGGCGTCACAGCTGGGTACATGTCCCGTCAGTACCCCCATTCCTCGCCAGGAGTGGGTAGAGACCCTCAGCACTGTACTTGCACCACATGCCGGCCACACCATACTTGCACCGGACGCCCGCCACATCGTTCGCATGGGTGCCACCGTTCTCCTTGTCCGCGGCCCGCTGGATGCCAACGCGCTGGTCCGTAGGCTCGACCGCCTCCTTGGCCCAGGTGTCCACCTGGGCGCAGTAGAGGAACATGGCTGTCGCATCCTCGAGCTGGTGATCTCCGATGAAATAGCCAACTTGGAGCTCGAGATCGCGCTCCAGATGTACCGCGAACGTGTCGACCACTTGGACAAATGCCTGCATGAATTCACGCAGAGCCAAGAGCTACCCTAGGCAAGGGCTGCTGGTCATGGTCTCATGGACGCGTTTATTTTGAAAAGTTGTTTCGACGTGGATAGCTTTGTATTCACAACAACCATAGTATTGCTCTGTTTATTGCTCTGTTTCAATGTGTGTACTTTGTTTTCCATTCTTATATGTTCTGTTTCAATGTGTGTATATACGCTTTCCATTCTGTATATGTGGATGATAACAGCTAGATTCAAATTAGTATACAAAAACAGATAGAAAATGGAATTCATAATATATATATATATTAATTGTTCATTAGATCATCACAGAATATATATATAATATCATCACATATACATGATGATACTTAACTACTAGGTACAATGCATAAAATTGAAAACGAACAATACTAAAACTAATAATCCCTCCTGGGGCCAGTATTCCGGCAGACCCTCGCCAGCAGCTCCCTGGTGCGCGGTGTCTTCCCAGTGCGGAGGCAGTACTCCGACTCCTCCGCCTCGCAGCGCTTGATGTACCGATCTGCCTCTTGCTGGCGGACGCGCGCGGCCGATCTTTCCATTTCGTTGGGCGCCCACCAGAGCTCCTCGTCGGTGGCACGCTGGAGCTTATCGACCCACCTCCACGCAGCGACGAGGCGCCCAGTGCCTATGACCTTCCTTGCGAAGTACCCGTCTTCGTACACCTCCTCGGCACAACAACGCCCCCGCCCAAAAGCTCCGCCGCCTCCTTTTTCCAGGCGGCATCACGGGCTTCACAGGCCGCCTGGTACCTGGCTTCCTCCTCCGCCATCTCCTTCTTGGACGCCACTTGACTGGCTTTCTCAGTCGGCGGCAGCGACTTCTACAGACAAAGATTGTACTGGCCCTAAAACCAATCCAAAGTTGGGGGGTCTGGTGCAACCTTGTCAGGCGGCACGTAGGGGTCCTCGTCGCCGCTAATCGAGTGAGCGTCCTCAGGGGGCGGCGACTCCTCGTCGGCGCGTGGGTAGACCGGCGGCGCCATGGCAGAGATTTGAGAGAGGGAGAGGGCGAGCGAGGGGAGGATGTAGATGAGAATGCAGGCGGGATGACGTGATCAAGGTAGTATTTATTGGCGGCCGGAATCTAGATCGATGGGGACAGTACACACGCCGGTCGCCGGAATTTACGAGTACTGTTGTTTGAATTACACACAATTCCCGCAGCAAATCCGTGTGTGAACATAATAGCTGACGGTTTCCAATACAGAATCGTGTCTGATTAATGACCACCGCCAATCACCTACCAAACCTCGAGCCGCGAGATAGAGTGCCAATCGTGTGGGGGCCGGTTGTCTTGCCAGATCTTTACATTTTCTTTTTTGAACACCAGATATTTACATCGTCTGATGATTTTTTAACTCACACACAAGTACACAAAATATGATTTTCAAACCGTTTTGGTTAGCCATTGCATGTAGATTTAGTTCAAATTTGAATAACGGTCATTAAATGGTTAGAAAATCACTTAAATGTCTTTAGAAGGTCAAATGACCCCTGAAAATTTCCAAATTTTCACATGACAGTTGTATTAGTGCACGTTAAATGTAGGAAAAAATTTGAAGGCCGTAAGAGGAAGCTATCTCCCGTCCGTCAGCAAACATGCATTGTTGCCTCTTGGAACCACGAACCTTCTAGTGAGTTGCTCCGGTTTGTGAGGGGTGTGTGTCCAAACTTTCGTCAAAAAGGCCAATTTTTTTACCACATCATCTTGGTGGCATGACATGAAATCAAGCAAGGTTTCATGTTTTTCTGATTACTGTTTGGAATTAAAATGCCATGGCATGCACTCCATGCATGTGCCCATGCCTTGACACCAATATGTTTGAAAATTCATTCGAATTTACTGCACATGGAACGCACACAAGTACACAAAAATATGATTTTTCAAACCGTTTTGGTTAGGCGTTGCATGTAGATGTAGTTCAAATTTGAATTACGGTCATTAAATGGTTAGAAAATCACTTAAATGTCTCTAGAAGGTCAAATGACCCCTGAAATTTAACAAATTTTCACATGACAGTTGTATTAGTGCACGTTAAACGCAGGAAAAAAAATTGAAGGCCGTAAGAGGAAGATATCTCCCGTTCGTCATCGAACATGCATTATTCCCTCTCGGAACCACAAACCTTCTAGCGAGTTGCTCCGGTTTGTGAGGGGCGTGTGTCCAAACGTTTGTCAAACATGCCAATTTTTATACCACATCATCATGGTGGCATGACATTACATCAACCAAGGTTTCATGTGTTTCTAGTCATTTTTCTATTTTTTTGAATTAAAATGCCATGTCACTCCATGCATACGTATGCATGTGTCCATGTCGTGAGACCAATATGTTTGAAAATTCCTTTTAATTTTCTGCACATGGAATTAACTCGCACACAAGTACACATATATGATTTTTTCAAAACGTTCTGGTTAGGCGTTGCATGTAGATGTAGTTCAAATTTGAATTACGGTCATTAAATGGTTAGAAAATCACTTAAATGTCTTGATAGAGGCGAGGGTGTCCCGATCTTTAGATGAGATGATAACTATCGATTGGGTGGAGACGACTTTGATGATTCGACTACAAACGTTCACGACGTTGCGCCTTAGCAATCGCTAAACCAACTCCAAGAGATTATTGACCACGTCGGAGCACGATCAACCTGACCACGAAGGTCTATTCCTGCAAGCAATCGAAGAACAAGCAAGAATATGATAAAGCAATCTCAATATTGCGAATATATATGAAGTATTGATAATGGTGGGGATCCGTAAGCGGTCTTGGTCTGGTCGTTGGACACAAACGAAGTACACGAAGTTGCAATGGCTAACTTTTAACTAAACAAATCCCGAGCAAAAAGCTACTAGATGGATCTACTTATATAGGATCAAAGGGTGGCGGCCAAGGAGGTGGAAGGACGTACCAAGGCAGCCTAAAACTAACACTAGGTCGTACAAGGCTCATGGGCCCAAGTGGAGGTGATGCAACACCTTTGGACTTGTTGTTTGACTCGGATTCTGCTGCAGCGTCAGATTGTTTCATCGATATCTCAATGCTCCTGACGAACTTGAAGGTGAATCTAATTGGGTTGGAAAGATCACGAAATCTACTTTCCAACAAAAAAAGAATCACCCAATTCGGAGTCCGTATGAAAAAGTTGTTGGCGCTTTGAGTCAGGTATGTCTGTGCAGTCCGAATCTGAATCCAGAACGTGAGAGACTTGGACTCTATCTTCTCGTGGCTCAAAAGTGACAGAGGACTTTTTGAATAGAACATAAACTTCTCCTTTTCAGTTATCTTCATATGTGGATTGTACAAATGTCTCATACACCTGCAATTAGACAAAACACAAAAGTGTGTGAACTATTTTTGTTCTGTATAACATAAATAGATTATTGAATAGTTTGCACTAGAAATCACCTGACAAATATGCATGTATGCAATATTTTTGGTCGTATCCATGGTAGTCATGTCCTCATCATCCTCCCCTTCTTGAAACAAGGCCGTCCTCGGCGTTGCTTAATCTGAAATATGGCTAACAAAAGAGACAAGGTGTACATGTTGTATATGTATATGTCATCCATTTTTACTTCTCTTGATTTCTGCACATATGACACATGTATACATGAGTAACTTTCATAGATCATAAAATATAAAGCCAAAATATTATCATAAGTAGAAAGCATGAAAATATTGCAACTTAGTTTGCACATATAAGTGAAGCTCTTAGTCATATCAAAAGATTGACAATATTCATCATTAAACCATCCCGACATTGGTGAATAAATCTTACGTGCATCAAATTTACATGCTACAACATGCTTAAATAAGAAAACATGCAATAAGTCATTTGACACAGAATGATCACCAAGATTAGAGGTCATATCAAAATGATTAAACATTGGCACAATTATTTTAAAATGTATTTCATCCAAATCTGATTTATTTCCTGATTCACATGGTTCTTTGACATCAACAGTTAATTCAATGGGCACGCTCAGAATCGTTGGTATTTCAGTTGTGTGATCACATGATGCATTCATGACAGTAACATGATTCTCTAAAATAGGTGGTGTGCTCAAATCAACAAGTAACTCAACACATGATGTATTTAAGTTAATTAGGCATGCATCATTCTCATGTGAAGTTATATCATCAATACCTTTACTGTTACCTTGTCGCAAAGACGTAGCTGATGTAGGTATGGACAATGACAATGTACCATACACTTGAGATGATGTCGCACTCACAGTCTGAGGTGTGGCTGCTCTAGTAGATGCAACGGTGGAGGAATCAACTGATGGTAGTGAGCATGAATTGGAATAGTAGTTATTGTAGTCACCCAATGCATCCTTCTGTAACTGTCTCTCAAAGGTACAAGCACGAACATACATACCAGTAATGCAGCGAGGAATATACTGAAATCTTGCCTGAATATCATGGTTCAAACCACCAAAAAATCTATTCATTGTATCATCCTCAGATTCTTCTATGCACAATGATGCATATAAGATTTGAACTCTTGGTAGTAAGCATGAACAGTGTTGTTGCCTTGTTTAAGTTGTTCAAATTTGCGAAGCAATTCACGATGATAGTAAGGAGGGAAAAATTGTTGTCTCATTACATCTTTCAAATCTTTCCAAGTTGTGGGTTGGTTATCAATGTTTTTCTTACAATGCACACTCCACCAAACATAAGCAAAACCAGTAAATGCTCTAGTGGTAGCTCGTACTCGCTCAAGTTCAGAAAAGTCATGGTGACTAAAAACTTGTTCTACTTCAAGCTCCCAAGCTAGATAAATAGCAGGATTAAATCTACCCTCAAATGACAGTAAAGAGATAACCTGACCATGTGCTTGTGTGTGTTGTCCCAACTCTTGTGATGATGAAAATGTGTCTGTCATCCAAGAACTTCTATCTCCGGAACCTGTCATGATTAGTAAAAACAAGAAAAAAATCAAGAATAATGTTCCGATGAACTACTAGGATGTGGTTGTAAAGTGCTCACAGTAAAGCAAATATCAATATCTTACAAGTTCTTACCATGCGGCAGGTGGTGATAGGCAACCAGCGGTGTCAAATAACTTCGAAGATTGTGTAAAGAGATTGCCAGGGGAACGTATGTATACACGGTGTAGAAATATGTGGAGCTGGGTTGGCTATAATATGGTAGCAAAATATTAGCAATAATCAATTCAGAGATGCAATGTTGAATAAACGCTCAACGACGATACTGTGCTGGTCCTAGGCTAGACCGGAACTAGAGATGCGAGCCTAGAACACTAATGAGGTCACGGCGTAGCACAACCAGCATCAATAAAGGATATGAAGTAGCTCTGGACAGCAAGATATAAGTGAAGATCACAATAGCAGTAAAGATAATGATGTGAAACAACAGCCAAGCAGGATATATCAACAACTTTCTCTCCAACTTTTCTCTGAAAAAGTTTGTGGCAATTTTCTAATATTTTTTCTCAAAATGGAACTGACTCAAGCTTTGAAACGCAAAAAGAATCACTCAGTTCCGAGTTGATATGAGGAGTCAAAAAATTCTAAAACTGGCTTGAAAAACTGGAATAAGCTGTATTCGCGAACTTCGAAGGGCAAAAAGACCTATTTAGAAGCCGATTTTGAGGTGCCAAATATTGAACAAGCTTTTGCAACTATTTAGATGCGGCTTGTCGCTAGCTTTCGTTTGAGTACTCGTGGAGCCAAACGGATTTCGTATGACGAAGTTATGTCTGTTTTACTAAACAGTGTACAAAACAGATTCCAATCCGAATTCAACTATGAGACTGAGTCTAGATAGATCCGAATTTTGTATTTTTTTTCTTTTTTTTCCTCACACTTTTATTTTTATTTTTCTTTCTCTCTTTTTTTCTCTGACTTTTTTCTTTTTTTCCCACTGCCTTTTTTTCTCTCTCCCTTTTTCCAAGACAAACTAGATAAGATGCAGATTAGATCAAGCGAAGATGTGAACGACCTCAACTATGATTGTGACAATGAACTATGGGTAGCACGTGTTGGAATTGATGGATGGTGTGGTGGACAGCGGAAGGAATAATGATGCAGCGGCAACGTGACTAATGTGAACAGAACTCGAAACTCTAAACGAACTAGACACTAAGACCAGCAACTCGACACGACGATGCAATCGATAATTCTATAATGCAAACAATGAAAAGAAAATTGCAAAGGCTCAGACTGGCTAGGACAAAGGATGAATATATCTAACTTTTTTTTGGCTTTTTCGTGGACTATAGGTATGAAGAACAGACTCGATCTAAACTACGAAAAACTGTAAAATCTCATGGAGCAACCTGAAAATCTGATACCACTTGATAGAGGCGAAGGTGTCCCGATCTTTCGATGAGATGATAACTATCGATTTGGTGGAGACGATTTTGACGATCCGACTACAAACGTGCACGACGTTGCGCCTTAGCAATCGCTAAACCACCTCCAAGAGGTTATTGACCACGCCGGAGCACGATCAACCTGACCACGAAGAACTATTCCTGCAAGCAATCAAAGAACAAGCAAGAATATGATAAAGCAATCTGAATATTGCGAATATATATGAAGTATTGATAATGGTGGGGATCCGTAAGCGGTCTTGGTCTGGTCGTTGGACACAAACGAAGTACACGAAGTTGCAATGGCTAACTTTTAACTAAACAAATCCCAAGCAAAAAGCTACTAGATGGATCTACTTAAGACATTTAAGTGATTTTTTAGCCATTTAATGACCGTAATTGAAATTTGAACTACATGTACAGGCAATAGCTAACCATAACGGTTTGAAAACTCATATTTCGTGTACTTGTGTGCGATTTAATTCCATGTGCGGTAAATTGGAAGGAATTTCCAAACATATTGGTCTAACGGCTATGACACAAATGCATGTATGCAATATTTTTGGTCGTATCCAAGGTAGTCATGTCCTCGTCATGTCTTTAAAAGGTCAAATGACCCCTAGAATTTTCCAAAATTTCACATTACAGTTGTAGTAGTGCACGTTAGACGTAGAAAAAATTTCAAGGCCGTAATAGGAAGCTATCTCCCGGTCATCATCAAACATGCATTGTTCCCTCTCAGAACCACGAACCTTCTAGCGAGTTGCTCCGGTTTGTGAGGGTCAAACATACCAATTTCTTTACCACATCATCTTGGTGGCATGAAATTAAATCAAGCAAGGTTTCATGTTTTTCTGATCATTTTTTTATTTTTTTGGAATTAAAATGACACGGCATGCACTCCATGCATGTGCCCATGCCTTGGCACTAATATGTTTGAAAATTCCTTCGAATTTACTGCACATGGAATTAACTCGCACACAAGTACACAAAAATATGATTTTTCAAACCGTTATGTTTAGGCGTTGCATGTAGATGTAGTTCAAATTTGAATTACGGTCATTAAATGGTTAGAAAATTACTTAAATGTATTTAAAAGGTCAAATGACCCTTGAAATTTACCAAATTTTCACATGACTGTTGTATTAGTGCATGTTAAACGTATAGGAAAAAATTTGAAGGCCGTAAGAGGAAGCTATCTCCCGTTCGTCATCAAACATGCATTGTTCCCTCTCGGAATCACGAACCTTCTAGCGAGTTGCTCCAGTTTATGAGGGCTGCGTGTCCAAAAGTTTGTCAAACATGCCAATTTCTTTACCACATCATCTTGGTGGCATACCATTACATCAACCAAGGTTTCAAGTGTTTCTCATCATTTTTCTATTTTTTGAATTAAAATGACATGTCACTCCATGCATACGTATGCATGTGTCCATGTCGTGAGACCAATCTGTTTGAAAATCCTTCTAATTTACTGCACATGGAATTAACTCGCACACAAGTACACATATATGATTTTTCAAAACATTTTGGTTAGGCATTGCATGTAGATGTAGTTCAAATTTGAATTACGGTCATTAAATGGTTAAAAAATCACTCAAATGTCTTTAAAAGGTCAAATGACCCCTAGAATTTTCAAAAATTTCACATTACAGTTGTAGTAGTGCATGTTAGACATAGAAAAAATTTGAAGGCTGTAAGAGGAAGCTATCTCCCGTTCGTCATCAAACATGCACTGTTCCCTCTCGGAACCACGAACCTTCTAGTGAGTTGCTCTAGTTTGTGAGGGGTGTGTGTCCAAACTTTCGTCAAACATGCCAATTTATTTACCACATCATGTTGGTGGCATGACTTTACATCATACAAGGTTTCATGTGTTTGGAATTAAAATGCCATGCCACTCCATGCATACGTATTCATGCATATGTGTCCATGTAGTGATGCAAATATGTTTGAAAATTCCTTCTAGTTTACTGCACATGGAGTTAACTCGCACACAAGTACACAAATATGATTTTTCAAACCGTTTCGGTTACGCGTTGCATGTAGATGTAGTTCAAATTTGAATTACGGTCATTAAATGGCTAGAAAATCACTTAAATGTCTTTAAAAGGTCAAATGACCCCTAGAATTTTCAAAAATTTCACATTACAGTTGTAGTAGTGCACGTTAGACGTAGAAAAAAATTTGAAGGCCGTAAGAGGAAGCTATCTCCCGTTCGTCATCAAACATGCATTGTTCCCTCTCGGAACCACGAGCCTTCTAGTGAGTTGCTCCGGTTTGTGAGGGGGGTGTGTCCAAACTTTGGTCAAACATGCCAATTTTTTTACCACATCATCTTGGTGGCATGACATTACATCAACCAAGGTTTCATGTGTTTCTGATTTTTTGGAATTAAAATGCCATGTGTCAAATGACCCTTGAAATTTTCCAAAATTTGACATGACAGTTGTATTAGTACTACAAAATTTCTCGTTCATTTAAAACACCATCCGTTGGCACTTTATTCCAAATTCGTCTTTCACAGCTAATAAAAAATATCTGCAACATCACACACAGTTTTTTTTCTAGGAACCGTTTGCGATGAAAATATCTAGGTCTATTTAAGTCTCCCTCCTTAAGCTTCGTCGACTCGTCTGCTCCAGTGCCGGCAACCCCCGAATCCACGAATCCCGATCCCCATTCCCGCACCCCCTTCTTGCAAAGATGAGGCCGTGGAAATGCTTCGTGAATGCCCGTACGATGGCCGCGTCCCCCCCCCCCCGAGCGCCGCCGCCTACACGGAGAGCGCGGCCGCCTACGCCGAGAGTGCCGCCGCATCCGCATTGAGCGAGGCCGCTTCGGCCGAGAGGGCGTTTGCGGCAGCCGACAGGGCAGCTGCAGCACCCGAGACAGCTGCAGCTGCTACTGCGATGGCGGCTGCAAACGCAGAGAGCGCTCGAGCTGCCGTCCATGCCGCTGATGTCGCCCTGGCCCGGGTCAAGGTCATCCACGCCAAGATTGAGGATGCACGCGCCAAGATATTCCAGGCCACCTCGGACTCTAGCATGCAACCCACGTCTGAAAAGGCGGCGGTGGCCATGGAGCACCTGCTTCCTCATGAGGTCGCCGAGCGGGAGCTGGAGATGCAGGAGGTGGCGGAGATCGAGGAGCGCCGGGAGGAGGAGTTGCGCCTGGCCGAGGTCGAGGTATGATACGTCTCCAACGTATCTATAATTTTTGATTGCTCCATGCTATATTATCTACTGTTTTGGACAATATTGGGCTTTATTATCCACTTTTATATTATTTTTGGGACTAACCTATTAACCGGAGGCCCAGCCCAGAATTGCTTTTTTGCCTATTTCAGAGTTTCGCAGAAAAAGAATATCAAACGGAGTCCAAACGGAATGAAACCTTTGGGAGCGTGATTTTTGGAACGAACATGATCCAGGAGACTTGGACCCTACGTAAGAGAAGCTTCCAGGAGGCCACGAGGCAGGGGGGCATGCCCACCCCCCCAGGGCGTGCCCTCCACCCTCGTGGGCCCCACGTTGCTCCACCAACGTACTTCTTCCTCCTATATATACCTACGTACCCCCAAACGATCAGATACGGAGCCAAAAACCTAATTCCACCACCGCAACCTTCTGTACCCACGAGATCCCATCTTGGGGCCTGTTCCGGAGCTCCGCCGGAGGGGGCATCCATCACGGAGGGCTTCTACATCAACACCATAGCCTCTCCGATGAAGTGTGAGTAGTTTACCTCAGACCTTCGGGTCCATAGTTAGTAGCTAGATGGCTTCTTCTCTCTTTTTGGATCTCAATACAATGTTCTCCCCCTCTCTCGTGGAGATCTATTCGATGTAATCTTCTTTTTGCGGTGTGTTTGTTGAGACTGATGAATTGTGGGTTTATGATCAAGATTATCTATGAACAATATGTGAATCTTCTCTGAATTCTTTTATGTATGATTGGTTATCTTTGCAAGTCTCTTCGAATTATGAGTTTGGTTTGGCCTACTAGATTGATCTTTCTTGCAATAGGAGAAGTGCTTAGCTTTGGGTTCAATCTTGCGGTGTCCTTTCCCAGTGACAGTAGGGGCAGCAAGGCACGTATTGTATTGTTGCCATCGAGGATAACAAGATGGGTTTTTTATCATATTGCATGAATTTATCCCTCTACATCATGTCATCTTGCTTAAGGCGTTACTCTGTTTTCATGAACTTAATACTCTAGATGCATGCTGGATAGTGATCGATGAGTGGAGTAATAGTAGTAGATGCAGGCAGGAGTCGGTCTACTTGTCTCGGACGTGATGCCTATATACATGATCATACCTAGATATTCTCATAACTATGCTCAATTCTGTCAATTGCTCAACAGTAATTCGTTCACCCACCGTAAAATACTTATGCTCTTGAGAGAAGCCACTAGTGAAACCTATGGCCCCCGGGTCTATCTTCATCATATTAATCTTCCAACACTTTGTTATTTCCTTTGTTTTTTACTTGCTTTTATTTTACTTTGCATCTTTATCAAAAAAATACCAAAAATATTATCCTATCATATCTATCAGATCTCACTCTCGTAAGTGACCGTGAAGGGATTGACAACCCCTTATCGCGTTGGTTGCGAGGAGTTATTTGTTTTGTGTAGGTGCGAGGGACTCGCGTGTAGCCTCCTACTGGATTGATACCTTGGTTCTCAAAAATTGAGGGAAATACTTACGCTACTTTGCTGCATCACCCTTTCCTCTTCAAGGGAAAACCAACGCAGTGCTCAAGAGGTAGCAAGAAGGATTTCTGGCGCCGTTGCCGGGGAGGCTTACGCGAAGTCAAGTCAAGATTTAACTCCCGTCAACGAGCCATTTCTGGCACCGTTGCCAGGGAGGTCTACGCAAAAGTCAACATACCAAGTACCCATCACAATCCCTTATCTCCCGCATTACATTATTTGCCATTTGCCTCTCGTTTTCCTCTCCCCCACTTCACCCTTGCCGTTTTATTCGCCCTCTCTTTTTCGTTCGCCTCTTTTTCGCTTGCTTTTTGTTTGCTCGTGTGTTGGATTGCTTGTTTGTCATGATGGCTCAAGATAATACCAAATTATGTGACTTTACCAATACCAACAATAATGATTTCCTTAGCACTCCGATTGCTCCTCTTACCGATACTGAATCTTATGAAATCAATGCTGCTTTGTTGAATCTTGTCAGGAAAGATCAATTTGCCGGCCTTCTTAGTGAAGATGCCGCTACTCATCTAAATAGCTTCGTTGATTTGTGTGATATGGAAAAGAAGAAAGATGTTGATAATGATATTGTTAAATTGAAGCTATTCCCTTTTTCGCTTAGAGATCGTGCTAAAGCTTGGTTTTCGTCTTTGCCTAAAAATAGTATTGATTCTTGGAACAAGTGCAAAGATGCTTTTATCTCTAAGTATTTTCCTCTCGCTAAGATCATCTCTCTTAGAAATGATATTATGAATTTTAAGCAACTTGATCATGAACATGTTGCACAAGCTTGGGAGAGGATGATATTAATGATACGTAATTGCCCTACTCATGGTTTGAATTGTGGATGATTATACAAAAATTTTATGCCGGATTGAATTTTGCTTCTAGAAATCTTTTAGATTCGGCCGCGGGAGGCACTTTTATGGAAATCACCTTAGGAGAAGCCACTAAACTCCTAGATAATATTATGGTTAATTATTCTCAATGGCACACTGAAAGATCTACTAATAAAAAAGTGCATGCGATAGAAGAAATCAAAGTTTTGAGTGGAAAGATGGATGAACTTATGAAATTATTTGCTAGTAAGAGTGTTTCTTCTGATCCTAATGATATGCCTTTGTCTACTTTGATTGAGAATAATAATGAATCTATGGATGTGAATTTTGTTGGTAGGAATAATTTTGGTAACAACGCGTATAGAGGAAACTTTAATCCTAGGCCTTATCCTTGTAATTCCTCTAATAATTATGGAAATTCCTACAACAATTCTTATGGAAATTTTGATAAAATGCCCTCTGAATTTGAGACTAGTGTTAAAGATTTTATGAATTCGCAAAAGAATTTCAATGCTTTGCTTGAAGAGAAATTGCTTAAAGTTGATGAATTGGCTAGGAACGTTGATAGAATTTCTCTTGATGTTGATTCTTTAAAGCTTAGATCTATTACTCCTAAGCATGATATCAATGAGTCTCTCAAAGCCATGAGAATTTCCATTGATGAGTGCAAAGAGAGAACCGCTAGGATGCGTGCTAAGAAAGATTGCTTTATGAAAGCATGTTCTTCAAATTTCTATGAAAATAAAGATGAAGATCTAAAAGTTATTGATGTGTCCCCTATTAAATCTTTGTTTTGCAATATGAATCTTGATAATGATGGGACTGAATATGATCCACCTTTACCTAGAAGGCGTTCCAAGAATTCGGAGTTTTTAGATCTTGATGCTAAAATAGATAAAAGTGGGATTGAAGAAATCAAAACCCTAGATGCTGCTAAACCCACTATTTTGGATTTCAAGGAATTTAATTATGAAAATTTCTCTTTGATTGATTGTATTTCCTTGTTGCAATATGTGCTAAATTCTCCTCATGCTTATAGTCAAAATAAAGCGTTTACTAAACATATCGTTGATGCCTTGATGCAATCTTATGAAGAAAAGCTTGAGTTAGAAGTTTCTATCCCTAGAAAACTTTATGATGAGTGGGAACCAACTATTAAAATTAAGATTAAGGATCATGAGTTCTATGCTTTATGTGATTTGGGTGCTAGTGTTTCCACTATTCCCAAAACTTTGTGTGATTTGCTAGATTTCCGTGATTTTGATGATTGCTCTCTAAACTTGCACCTTGCGGATTCCACTATTAAGAAACCTATGGGAAGAATTAATGATGTTCTTATTGTTTCAAATAGGAATTATGTGCCCGTAGATTTTATCATTCTTGATATAGATTGCAATCCTTCATGTCCTATTATTCTTGGTAGACCTTTCCTTAGAACGATTGGTGCAATTATTGATATGAAGGAAGGGAATATTAGATTCCAATTTCCATTAAAGAAAGGCATGGAAAACTTCCCTAGGAAGAAAATAAAATTGCCATATGAATCTATCGTGAGAGCCACTTATGGATTGCCTACCAAAGATGGCAATACCTAGATCTATCCTTGCTTTTATGCCTAGCTAGGGGCGTTAAACGATATCGCTTGTTGGGAGGCAACCCAACTTTATTTTTAGTTTTTTGCTTTTTGGTTCTGTTTAGGAATAAATCTTTGATATAGCCTCTGGTTAGATGTTTTTTTATGTTTTAATTAGTGTTTGTGCCAAGTTAAACCTATAGGATCTTCTTGGATGATAGTTATTTGATCTTGCAGAAATTTCCAGAAACTTTCCGTTCACGAAAACAATTGTTAAAAATAACCAGAACGTGATAAAATAGTGATTCCAACTGCTGCTGAGCAATAAACAAATTTCCTAGGTCTTCCTATTTTGGCTGATTTTTTGGAGTTCCAGAAGTTTGCGTTAGTTACAGATTACTACAGACTGTTCTGTTTTTGACAGATTCTGTTTTTCGTGTGTTGTTTGCTTATTTTGATGAATCTATGGCTAGTAAAATAGTTTATAAACCATAGAGAATTTGGAATACAGTAGGTTTAACACCAATATAAATAAAGAATGAGTTCATTACAGTACCTTGAAGTGGTCTTTTGTTTTCTTTTGCTAACGGAGCTCACGAGATTTCTGTTGAGTTTTGTGTTGTGAAGTTTTCAAGTTTTGGGTGAAAGATTTTGATGGATTATGGAACAAGGAGTGGCAAGAGCCTAAGCATGGGGATGCCCATGGCACCCCCAAGATAATCTAAGGACACCAAAAAGCCAAAGCTTGGGGATGCCCCAGAAGGCATCCCCTCTTTCGTCTACTTCCATCGGTAACTTTACTTGGAGCTATATTTTTATTCACCACATGATATGTGTTTTGCTTGGAGCATTTTGTATGGTTTGAGTCTTTGATTTTTAGTTTACCACAATCATCCTTGCTGTAAACACCTTTTGAGAGAGCCATACATGATTTGGAAATTGTTAGAATACTCTATGTGCTTCACTTATATCTTTTGAGTTATATAGTTTTGCTCTAGTACTTCACTTATATCTTTTAGAGCACGGTGGTGGATTTGTTTTATAGAAACTATTGATCTCTCATGCTTCACTTAGATTATTTTGAGAGTCTTAAATAGCATGGTAATTTCCTTAAATAATCCTAATATGCTAGGTATTCAAGATTAGTAAAAACTTTCTTATGAGTGTGTTGAATACTAAGAGAAGTTTGATGCTTGATGATTGTTTTGAGATATGGAGGTAATAATATCAAAGTCGTGCTAGTTGAGTAGTTGTGAATTTGAGAAATGCTTGTGTTGAAGTTTGCAAGTCCCGTAGCATGCACGTATGGTAAACGTTATGTAACAAATTTGAAACATGAGGTGTTCTTTGATTGTCCTCCTTATGAGTGGCGGTCGGGGACGAGCGATGGTCTTTTCCTACCAATCTATCCCCCTAGGAGCATGCGCGTAGTGCTTGGTTTTTGATGACTTGTAGATTTTTGCAATAAGTATGTGAGTTCTTTATGACTAATGTTGAGTCCATGGATTATACGCACTCTCACCCTTCCATCATTGCTAGCCTCTTCGGTACCGTGCATTGCCCTTTCTCACATTGAGAGTTGGTGCAAACTTCGCCGGTGCATCCAAACCCCGTGATATGATACGCTCTTTCACACATAAACCTCCTTATATCTTCCTCAAAACAGCCACCATACCTACCTATTATGGCATTTCCATAGCCATTCCGAGATATATTGCCATGCAACTTTCCACCATTCCGTTTATCATGACACATTCATCATTGTCATATTGCTTAGCATGATCATGTAGTTGACATAGTATTTGTGGCAAAGCCACCATTCATAATTCTTTCATACATGTCACTCTTGGTTCATTGCATATCCCGGTACACCGCCGGAGGCATTCATATAGAGTCATACTTTGTTCTAGTATCGAGTTGTAATCATTGAGTTGTAAATAAATAGAAGTGTGATCATCATCATTTTCTAGAGCATTGTCCCAAGTGAGGAATAAAAAAAAAGAGAGAAAGGCCATAAAAAAAAGAAGGCCCAAAAAAATGAGAGAAAAAGAGAGAAGGGACAATGCTACTATCCTTTGCCACACTTGTGCTTCAAAGTAGCACCATAATCTTCATGATAGAGAGTCTCTTGTTTTGTAACTTTCATATACTAGTGGGAATTTTTCATTATAGAACTTGGCTTGTATATTCCAACAATGGGCCTCCTCAAGTGCCCTAGGTCTTCGTGAGAAAGCAAGTTGGATGCACACCCACTTAGTTTCTTTTGTTGAGCTTTCATACATTTATAGCTCTAGTGCATCCGTTGCATGGCAATCCCTACTCCTTGCATTAACATCAATCGATGGGCATCTCCATAGCTCATTGATTAGCCTCGTTGATGTAAGACTTTCTCCTTTTTTGTCTTCTCCACATAACCCCCATCATCATATTCTATTCCACCCATAGTGCTATGTCCATGGCTCGCGCTCATATATTGCGTGAAAGTTTATAGGTTTGAGATTACTAAAGTATGAAACAATTGCTTGGCTTGTCATCGGGGTTGTGCATGATGAGAGCATTCTTGTGTGACGAAAATGGAGCATGACTAAACAATATGATTTTGTAGGGATGAACTTTCTTTGGCCATGTTATTTTGAGAGGACATAATTGTTTAGTTAGTTTGCTTGAAGTATTATTATTTTTATGCCAATATGAACTTTTATCTTGAATCTTTCGGATCTGAATATCCATACCACAATTAAGAAGAATTATATTGAAATTATGCCAAGTAGCACTCCGCATCAAAAATTATCTTTTTTATCATTTACCTACTCGAGGACAAGCAGGAATTAAGCTTGGGGATGCTTGATACGTCTCCAACGTATCTATAATTTTTGATTGCTCCATGCTATATTATCTATTATTTTGGACAATATTGGGCTTTATTATCCACTTTTACATTATTTTTGGGACTAACCTATTAACCGAAGGCACAGCCTAGAATTGCTGTTTTTTGCCTATTTCAGAGTTTCACAGAAAAAGAATATCAAACGGAGTCCAAACGGAATGAAACCTTCGGGAGCGTGATTTTTGGAACGAACATGATCCAGGAGACTTGGACCCTACGTAAGAGAAGCTTCCAGGAGGCCACGAGGTAGGGGGTGCGCCCACCCCACCAGGGCGCGCCCTCCACCCTCGTGGGCCCCACGTTGCTCCACCGACGTACTTCTTCCTCCTATATATACCTACGTACCCCAAACGATCAGATACGGAGCCAAAAACCTAATTCCACCACTGCAACCTTCTGTACCCACGAGATCCCATCTTGGGGCCTGTTCCGGAGCTCCATCGGAGGGGGCATCCATCACGGAGGGCTTCTACATCAACACCATAGCCTCTCCGATGAAGTGTGAGTGGTTTACCTCGGACCTTCGGGTCCATAGTTAGTAGCTAGATGGCTTCTTCTCTCTTTTTGGATCTCAATACAATGTTCTCCCCCTCTCTCGTGGAGATCTATTCGATGTAATCTTCTTTTTGCAGTGTGTTTGTTGAGACCGATGAATTGTGGGTTTATGATCAAGATTATCTATGAACAATATTTGAATCATCTTTGAATTTTTTTATGTATGATTGGTTATCTTTGCAAGTCTCTTCGAATTATGAGTTTGGTTTGGCCTACTAGATTGATCTTTCTTGCAATAGGAGAAGTGCTTAGCTTTGGGTTCAATCTTGCGGTGTCCTTTCCCAGTGACAATAGGGGCAGCAAGGCACATATTGTATTGTTGCCATCGAGGATAACAAGATGTTTTTTTTATCATATTGCATGAATTTATCCCTCTACATCATGTCATCTTGCTTAAGGCATTACTCTGTTTTCATGAACTTAATACTCTAGATGCATGCTGGATAGCGGTCGATGAGTGGAGTAATAGTAGTAGATGCAGGCAGGAGTCGGTCTACTTGTCTCAGACGTGATGCCTATATACATGATCATACCTAGATATTCTCATAACTATGCTCAATTCTGTCAATTGCTCAACAGTAATTCGTTCACCCACTGTAAAATACTTATGCTCCTGAGAGAAGCCACTAGTGAAACCTATGGCCCCCGGGTCAATCTTCATCATATTAATCTTCCAACACTTTGTTATTTCCTTTGTTTTTTACTTGCTTTTATTTTACTTTGCATCTTTATCACAAAAATACCAAAATATTATCCTATCATATCTATCAGATCTCACTCTCGTAAGTGAACGTGAAGGGATTGACAACCCCTTATCTCGTTGGTTGCGAGGAGTTATTTGTTTTGTGTAGGTGCGAGGGACTCGCGCGTAGCCTCCTACTGGATTGATACCTTGGTTCTCAAAAACTGAGGGAAATACTTACGCTACTTTGCTGCATAACCCTTTCCTCTTCAAGGGAAAACCAACGCAGTGCTCAAGAGGTAGCAAGGTAGAGAAGAGTCTGTCCGTCAAGGAATCGGTAGTGGAGTACCAACGCGAGCTGTGGCGCAACCACTACTACGAGTACTACAACCTTGAGGGCGGCGCCGAGGATGAGGATGAGGACGAGGACGCGGTCGACTTCAGCAGGGGGGACGCGGAGTCCACCAACGGCGGCATGTCGCTAGGAAAAGTCATCGACGTCTCATCTCACACCGGCGATGCATGGGCCAGGGCGGCGGCAGATTTTTAATTATGCGTACTTAGGCTTTGTTTTTAATGCTGGTCTTTTGTTAGAGCAATGTTTAGGTCAACTGGCTCTGTGTAATTACTAAAACTGCTCGATTCAGTAGTGTGGTCTGTCTGCTGTACGCACTTTTGTGTGCCCAAATTAGCGAGCGATGTTAAATTATGCAATGACGTACCCGGGGAAATTTCCACCAAAATTTGAATTATCAAACTCATCCCATGCGCGTAAAGTAGAATAATCGTTTGCGATGCACACAATCGTTCAAAGTGAATGGTCCGGCGGCACCGTGCACATTCAAAGTGAATGTGCCCATGCCTTGAGACCAAAATTTGAATTATTAAACACATCCCATGCGCGTAAAGCAGAAGAATCATTTGCGATGCACACAATCGTTCAAAGTGAATGGTCCGGCGGCACCGCGCGCAAAGTTTCCCTCCACATTTCCAAAATTTTGGCCTACCGCCAAAATATCTACCCCCGCCCCCCTTCCCCACCCCCTTTTCTCCCCGACCACAAGTCACATTTCCCCTGTTTCCTCCTTCCTTCCTTGCTAAGCTATAGCCGCTTCCTCGCTCTCGCCGTCTCGCATCCTATCGCCGGGGTCGCCATGGTCTTCTTCAAAGACATCTCCAGCTATTCCTCCTCCGGCGACTACTACTTCACCACCCGGGTATGCCTCTCTTCTCTCTCTCGGGCTATGACTTGGAATGAAGGATTTTTACCGGGAGGTCAATTTGAGTCGTTTCTTCCTCTTGTAGCTCCCTAAGACAATAAGTGGCAATGAATGGAGCGGGGTGGCTGAAGATCTATCTGCTCGTTGTCACCATCAATCTCCATGCGTGAGGCTACTTGCGTTTGATTCTGTGGACACTGGGAGGAAGTTTCTGGCATGTGTAGAGAAGGTTAGACCCTCTTCCGTTGTTACAAATCATTTGTTAGATGTGATTCAAACACTGTCACGGTCCCAACCCATTCATACCACACCTTCAACCAAACACATCCTAAGACAGTGTCACAGTTTGTACCTAGTATCTTAAATTGTTGCCATCTCATCAGTGGTGCCATTAGAAAATTATTTGGCACCGCTTCAGTAGTTTGTGCAGCCAACTTTGGTCCACACATCCGAGTAGCCAAGTAGTAAAATACTAAATCTTCATGGCACGAAGGAACTGGGCATCGGAGCAACTACGTGCTTCGGAGTCCGGGTCCCTGATTTTTTTCCGCTGCATCGGCTCGCCAGTTCAGGTCACCGGTGCGAGATGTAGCAACAGTTATCTTTACACCAGTTTTGGCATACACAGTGGACGGCCTTAGTGCTATTATTTCTATGTTACTAAATTTGTGCATGTACACACCTGTTAGTATCAATTTGCTGTCATCCAAACAATGTCGCTATGCTGTTGCATTTATATTTACCTTCCTCATAAAATGTTCAATTTGTTATTTATTGTACATGAGTAAGAACTTGTAGCATCGTTGTAGTTAATTATATCTTCTGATGTTCCAGAATTTGGTTCTTGTCTCAGTACCAATTATTTCATTTGCACATTAATCTTTTTGAGAAGATATGTCATAATTAACATGTTTCTTCAGTTTTTCAAAATAAGCATTATTGATTTTCTATGTTGCTATAAACCCATTTCCCCTACACTTGTTACTGATCTAATTTTAAATATTATAGGATGAACAAAAGTGTTCTTACTTGGGGTGGGTTGATCAAGAGTGGCCACAGTCTTTGAAGATGTGCCTAATGAAGCTTTGGAGCATGTATGAGGAAGTGAACACAGCTAGGCTTAGAGAAAGTCTTGTCAACGCTGAAGCATATTTCAAGATGCGGGATAAAAAGTTGAAGCTGGAGAATGAGCTCAGATTTTTTAAAGAAGACTTTGCTAAGATGGTGTTGGCGAAGGAGGAGGCACTTTCCTAGTTGGCCCGTGCAAAACGGGTTCTTACTGAACTGAAAGCAGAGGTGGATAAGACGAGCCTGGATGATCTCGATTAGGGAAATGAATATATTGTTCTTATGAAGTTGAACTAGCTATGTGTTGTACTGTGCTGTTTTCATGTAGCTACCGTACTGTGATGTTATAATATATTTATGTGCCTGATATGAAATTGCCAAATAGCTGTTCGATATGAAATGTGAATTTGCATAATACTGGAATTATTAATTGTAAACTAATAAACCTGCTAAATGTGTCATGGACCTTTGCAAACGGTTCTAACAGTAAAAGCGGTTGCGATGGATAGCCCAATGCCACACAGTTTTCTTCATCAAATCGTGTGTGATATAGTTGATAAAAGCAAACAGTTAACCAAGGAAGACCGTGTGTGATAGTTACACCTTTCACACACGAGCCTACACATAAAACGGTGTGGGATGTACGTCCGAACGGAAATGTTTTCCCTGGATTGACTGTGTATGATGTACATAAGAACGGAAACATATTCCTTGGATTGACTGTGTGTGATATACATACGAACGAAAATGTTTTTCTGGGATTCACCGTGTGGGTTGTACATACCTATGGACATGATTTTCTCGGATTACCGTGTGGGATGTACATACCTACGGAAATGATTTCTGGGATTCACCGTGTGGGATGTAGATACCTACGGAAATGATTTCTGCGATTCACCATGTGGGATGTACATACCTAAGGAAATGATTGGGTTTCAATGCCTCGCCCAATCGCACACGGCCCTAGCCTGGGTCCCAGGAGGGCCTATCCCCGACGATTTCTGGGTCATGTGGGAAGGACACCCTATCGCACACACTCACTTGGCGATGGTTCCAAATGCCGCCGCGGAAAGGGGTAAAAAACGTTTGTTTAGGACCGACGCACACCAGTGGTGGTAGATCCTTGTCGGCGATCTCCAAACCTTTGATCGACCTTCGTGAACAACAATCACTCTTGGTTGCTGAAGATCAGGCTCAGTGAAGACAACAACTCTTCAACACTCGAAGCCAAACCTATCCGTCTAGAGAGTGCACAGCTCTCAAGAGTAACACGTACAAGAACTCTCACTCAGAACTGTTGTGATGCTAAACCACTATCTAAGTTTGGGCTCTTGGTTTTTTCTCGGTGGATCTTAAACTCAAATCACTCAGAGAGGGGTTCCTCAAATCAATCTTCTCAGAAATATCAAGCGGAGCAGCCAATAGATAACGTTGGACAGGGGTGGCTATTTATAGCCGCAGCCTTCCCGGAAGGGAAAAGACCAAATTGTACATCGGCCTCAGCCAATGGCCGAACGACACGATTCCAACGGTCGGATTTGAGCACAGTGGTAACATTTCTTGCGGAGCAAGAAATTCTAACTCCTCGGTCCGAGGCAAATCTCTCGCAGCAAAGAAGATCACAGTCTCTTGCTGGCAAGTATTTACTCGGAGCACAAGGAGATTTCTCTCGCATCTTTCATAGGTTGTAGCTAAGCATAACAGTAGATCTAAGCATCAAGAACCTATACCCATATTAATAGTATGGAGGTCCTATGACTCAAAAGATTGAAAGAATAAAAACTAAACGAATACTGCGTCTTCATTTTGTCTTCGACTTTAGTCACTGCAGTCATTTTCTTCGGACGACAGTATCAAAGCAATAGCTTCGCTTCAACAGCAAATTTCTTGAGGGGTCGATTTCTTCACATTAATCTTCTCGACTCTATCACTTCAATAGATATAGCTAATTCTTCTCCGCATCACAGAAAAGCTTCGATGGAGTTCCTCGAACTCAGCACCGGAGACAACATTGTCTTCGGTAGTTTATGGACTTTTCTCTCTATGTGCACTAGCAAACAAATTAGTCCATACCTGTTTCTCTCAACAATCTCTAAAACACAAGGTAGGCAGATATTGCACCAACAATCTCCCCCTTTTTGAACAATTTGTTGACAAAACAGATCACATCAAATGATAGATAATGAATGGAATGTAATGCGGAGAATAATGAAAGATGAGAGAAGATTACGAAGATAATATATTCTGCCCCTTAGGATATGCTTTGGTTTGGGAAAAATATTTCTCTTCATATGAGTGTCATTGATAAAGATTTCATACAAGAGTTCTTTCAATGCACTCGGTGGTGTCTGAGGTAGTTCCTGTCACAAAAAACTCCGACAAGGATTAGATGTGAAACACATTGTGAGATTTGTGACAAGAAGAAGTCATAAAGATTTTCTCAGAGCACAATTTTGGATCCACACGACATATTTTTCTGCATGTTAGATAACCGATATGAACAACACAGGATTGAATAATAATTCATTGCTCAGAGTGGATAAGTTTCGAATGTGCTTTTCCTGCAATAGAGATGACACGTATGATATCTGAGAGGAAAAAAACTTTGTCAGCCATAGGTAGCCTCCATGAGGCATTTGTGCATCGATTGACTATATCTTCCTGTAAGGTTAGATAATGATAGATAGAAAATGAGGCATATCCAATCACAATAAGGTAACATCATTTGATGAATCTATGTTCTTCTTTGAGGAGGATTTATGTGTCCCTATAAGATAGATGATCGTCTGTGATAATCATTCACAACAATAACATATTTTTAAAGGTACCTGCAGACAATAGTGCAAAGCAAATAGCATTGTAGGCGGGGGTTATTAACATTACATGACGACCAGTTGTTTTAGCACCACATGCGGTGCGAAAAAGTTCTGAAGCAAATTGTTTGAAGAGAAACCAAATGAAGGTTTGAAGCAAAACACCCTGCCAACCAAGATAAATATCACTCGATGATTCTCCCCCTTTTTGTCAACAAGTGTCAAAAAAGGAAAGAGAGAGCACACGAGGAATTACTCTGTAGGAGAATCATGGCTTTGATGGGCTTTGAAGGATGTGCATCTGGCTGGTAGATACGAGTGCCAGCAGTGTCTTTGATCTCATCATCATGGTTGACAAACAACAGATCCATTGAAGCAGAATGCTATGGGAGCTCTGGAGTTTGTCTTCGGACACGCGGTACTGCAAGCAAGTCCAGATAGTCATAGTCTTTGTAGAGGCCCTTCTTGGCTAGATCCTTGCGAGAGTAATGCCTTCTCAGTAGGGTCCATGATCTCTTCCTTGCATCCTTCTCATGCAGAATAATTTGTCGGGTGTGATTATGAAGTAGATTTAGTTCAGCCAGCAATTCCATATTTTCCTTCCTATCCATCCTTATACGCCTTTCCAAAGTCTGTTGTGTGCAAATGCAAAATTCATACAATGATGGATTTTCCTCTCGAGGAACTTCAACCTTGGCTTCTTTGACCTTCGGTATATTCTCAAATGCTGAAGCAATTGCATCTGTATCAACAGGTTCCTTTCCCTTTCTATTTTTCTTCACGTTGCGCAAAGTGTCACGGACTGGTGGCATGTATACCTTCGGCGCATAATCCCAGAAATTTTTTTCATTGGTAAGCTACTCAATGGCATACATTATACAAGGAGCATAGTGCTTGAGCGACTGAGGGCTGTCCGCAGCACATGCCAGATTCTGAATAAACAGGTAAGGAATGTCGAATTTGATTCCCTGAGATATTGATACCAGAGCATTTCCCACAATGCCTTTGATGGAGTTGGGCCAGTTAGTTGGTGGTATCGCACAGAATGTGGAATAACACTTTGTTGTTATAAGCCAACTTCTTCGGGTCAATATCGATGCATTCATCGCCCACCAAAGTGGGATCCATCAGGATATGGAGTTGTTCACCATACACTTCCCAGAAATGCAGTTTGTGTTCTCTGTAATTCTCAAATTTGCATTGAGGCAAATTGATTAGGGCCAGAAAGTGATCTGCTGAGCATTTGATTATTTCTCTGCATGTCATCCATTCAAGCGTCCATGTTGAAGTGTTTTCCATCTGCCCTGTGATGTACAACATGGCATGGAACTGAAGGATAATCTCTTTGTTCCATCCATGATTGAATCGCATAAAATTCTTCAGAAGTGCATGCTCAATATGGTCAAGAGTATTGTGGAAGCATGGCATTCCTTCGAGCTTGGCAAAGTTCAACATCTTGTGATTGAAAATTCTGTGCTTGCCAAACAAGCTACCCGAGCATAATATATTGCCTGCTCTTCTGTCCAAAACCTCAGAGACAAAGATGTTCTTTCTCCTTCATAGGGGCTTACCCCAAAGAATGCAAGCTTCAATGAGTGAAGTTGTTCATTCAAAGCTGCGCCACTGGGGCCATACTCAGATGAAAATAGCGGGAATGATTCTTGAGGGTTTTCTGATAAACTTCTTCGCTAATTTCCATCGGCTGAACATCATTAGCTGCAGATGCGTTCTCATCAGAGGGCTGCACTGGAGCATGAGGTACACTAACTTTCTCTGAAGTAGATGGCATGGGATCATTGCACAGCCAATCATTTTCTTTCGCTAGAATTCCTTCAGCGGCTTTCTCAGACTCAGGCACAAGGGTCTTTTCTTTTGGTGACTCATCAATTGGTGGTGGCACAAAAACTTCTTCAGACTGCCGCGACAACACTAGTGAAATGGCCTGGTGGGACAGAACTAGTGGTGCAACTTCTTCACCTTTTTCCTCGTGAGCCATGGGCTCTTCAAACTTTTTTCTCCCTGTTCTGGCTGTGAAGCCAAAGAACCAGGAGCAGGGTCGACCTCCATCGGGGCAAGTGCTCCAGATGAGGAGACCGTAGGGGTAGTACCTTGGGCAGCAATTTGCTCCCCCTCAACCTTTTCTCCCTCCTTAGTGGGTCTGGAGGGTTCAGCTTGAATATCCTTCACGGGTGATGGGACTTGCTTTCCCATTTCAATTTCTTCGTCAATCTTTTCTTCGGAAGGACTTTGCTCGGGCACTATTTTTACTTCATCAGGATTGACAAGATATATGTCCACAACATCAGCTTCTTGTTCGACTAAGGTAGGAACTACGAAAGCCTCAACTTGTTGCTCGGTTACTTCCTCGGGACGAGGGGATGGTGGAATCTACTGTAGTGGGGCACTTGTATCAATGGGAGCTTTAGCGGAAGAAGATTGGACACGACGGTCCTTGACTTCTTTTGACTTTTCGCTCTAGCCTGAGCTCTCTGACATTTTTCTTCTTTCTCCCTGCGTCGAGCAAGATTTTCCTGACGCTTAATCTCTTCGATTCTGCGATCACGAAGCTCAGAGATATCTATCTTCATCCTGGAGTGCCACTCAATCTAGTTCTTCCTCATGGTAGTGAGGGCTTTGGTGGTTTCAAGAATAGCTTTGTTCACATCTTTTCTTTCAGTCTCAGACTTAGCTTCCCTCTCATCTTCTCTAGAAGCTTCTTATCATCGACAACTTGATTGAGTTATTTGTTGATTTCCTTTAGATCAGTGAAGTGATTTGCTACCATCTTGGTAACATCTTCTGGCAGACCCAAATTACCCAACTCAGCTGGATTGGCATCATAGGAGGCACCTTCAATGATGTCGAATATCATCTCAAAATCATATTCCTCTATGGAAGCAGGAATGATTTGCTTCGCCTTCTTGGCAAAAACAACAACTTTTTCATCAGTGACCAACTTTCTCTTGGCAGCTGGGGCAGCAGAACCGGAAGGTTTATCTGAGGGAACAGGTGCAAGCCTTGGTGAAGATCTCATAGACGGTGACTTCTTGGCAGGTGTTGGAGTGTGATATGGCTTATCGAGCGACGCTCGTTGATCATACATGGGAATTTCTTCGCCAATGTTATCATCAGAAGATTCCTCATGAGACGAGGCAGATGCAAGCTTTCTGGACTTACTTGCAATAGACTTCTTCTTTGGAGCTCGAGGAGAAACTGACTTCCTCTTCTTCTTCTCTTTTCGGTAGACGTCCTTTCCTTCTTTTCAATTACATCCTATTGAGTCAACTCAACATTCCGCTGTTCAACTTGGTTCTTCTTTGCAAGTCTAGCCTCATGCTTAGCCTTTGCCTTTTACCTCTTTGCAACTTCTTCGGGAAAATCAGCTTTGGTTTTCAAAGAATCGGCATGAGTGTTGGGAGGTGGTGCTGGCCTTACTTTTTCATCTTCTTGCCCTAGGCATCCTTCTGCAATGCAATCATTCCAGGGTGGAGTGAAAGTAAACAAAATCTGGTATTTCGATTGGACGTTCTCGTAGTTGAACCATTTCTTCGCCTAGTGACGACGAATCTTTTGCAATATGTTGTTCCTATCTTGAGCAGTTTCTACACCAGGTGGAGTCCTGTACGTTTCCTGACCAGGCATCTCAACTATAGTATTTCTTTCTCTTCCTCGACCACCCTTCTTGGGATTTCCATCTGAGCACATGGTCTTGGAATCTGTGACTAGCTCATCTTCTGGCTGACTGTGAGTAGAGGGAATATCATCATCAACTTCATCAGCAAATTCTGATTCGGCCTTTTTCTTTGGCGCACTTGGTGGCTTAGCTGATTTTCTTTCAACCACTTTAGCTTTGTCAAGCACTCTTGCCTGCTGAGGGATTTCTTCCTCTGAACCAGAGTGCTCATCTGAACTATTTGCCATGACCACTCGTGAGAGAAAAACACAAAAGCGACAGAAAGCACATATGAGGTCACAAGCATGCATAGAGGAATTTTAACTCAAAACATATGGTTTTGCAGGAATAGCCAAGGGATTTAAGTCATGCACTGACAAGATATCATCGAGTAAATTGCAGTATGCCTAATGACGACATAACCGATCCTCTAATCTTTTGAAGAGCATACATAGTGAACCCTAGATTCTAGAGACTAGTATGAGGGACATCTAAAAACCGTACAAGTCACAACTAATCGAGCCTAGAAGATCTACTGCAAAGAAATAACATAGGATAAATCGCGTCGGGAGGAACTGGTCAAGAACAGGAGGTGAGAGAGCAAGTACCAAATCTGAATGCCCTAACTTGGCGAGACAGATCAACTACAGCAGCGCGGGAAGGATAAGTTACCGCACTGGCGCGATCAACGGTGACGGAGCTTCGACGGAGTTGCACGGCGATGCTTGACGTCGTCGCTGCTTCGAGCTCGGACTCGGGCGGAGATAGAGAGTAGGGTTCGAGGCCGAATAGGGAAAGAGCTAGAGAAGAAGAGACCCAGAGAGGGGGTTTATATAGCCTGAAGGACAAACCACCCACTCCGAAATCTATGGACGAACAATCCGGGACGTTCCACATTCAACGGACGAGATCACGATGAAGAGATCATGGGCACATGTCAGCCATTTCCTAAAAAATTCTCGGTAACTGAATTGGATGTCGAAGGGATTGAGGAAGGGCAAGCGCCAAAACAGATAATAATATTGAGGATGATTTAATTCGCGACCAAGGACGTCGGAAATAAATCTTCTTCAGATCAAGTGCATGTTTGTGACACGAAGAATAGAGAGAAAAACAGAAGAGGAACCGAATAGAAAACACAAAAACAACTGAAGGAGAAAACGAAAACACTACAAATACAAACAGGGAATACGAGAGCACCAACAAAGATTGGAATCAGGGCATAATATGAGAGTGTGATATCCCTGAGAGTGTTTCCTGCAAGAAATGATTAGTTCTTCTTCACAACCCACACCTGTGTGGGAGGTGATGATCTGATTTGCTTCGCCTGGCTTGGGATATTTCTTTGGCGTGTTCTGCGTGACACCTGAGCACTATGATAATAATCATGTGAATAGGCATTGAAGTTGTTTCTAGATGCATGAGTGTAATGATTAGAAGATATGCGCATGTACTCCTTCTGACGCAGAAGAGGGTGATAATTATTCGATAAAGACTTCCGATTAGGCTGTGAATGGTAGCCATTCCCTCGCCGAGGATTATCCCGCACTGTCAAATTTGCAGTAACACATAGATCTTCAATGGTATTTTTCTTCACCCAAATTTGCTTCTTGGGAGAGCCTGCCCTGCAGTTAGTTCCAGCACATCGAGCAAAAACTTTACCATTCCGTTGCTTGAAAAGTTTGTAATTTGAGTCATTTGACTCATCAGTGTCAACAGAAAATGGGTGAAAGATAACCAGATAGAGTTTCAGGTTCAAGGGTTTTACCATTTGCTCGAATCCAAGTTGTACGAGGGTATTGTTCGGGAGTCCAGTATGAACCATCCACATTGAGTTTCTTTTCAAACTTAATCCTTCCTTCTAAGGATTTTTGTGAAGTATAGACTTCTTGAGTACATCACATAAGGTTTGATGCCCTTTCAGGCCCCTTAGCATTCCAGTCCCAAGTAAGCCTCTTAACCTGCAATTTTCTTCAGTAAGAGCAGCAAAATCCTCGGAAGAGGGGTTAGTGGTACCATTTATAGCAGTAGCGGAGTTCTCTTTCACAACATTCGAAGTTTCAACATGATAATTTGCATTGCTATGTTCTAGGCAAGTTAAGCAAGGGGTACAAAACCATCAGGAAGTTGAACAGATTGCTTGGCGAAGAGAGAAGCTTTTTCTAAAGCCAATTCATTATGAGACTCTTTCAGTGACACGAGTTCTTGATTCCTGCTAAGGAGTTCATTTGATAAACTCTCGTTGTCAACTACAAGTGAGTCATATCGAATGGTAGGTTTATCAATAGTTGATGAAACAACATCTTGCTCTTCAATCAACTTTTGATTCTTCTTCATCTCTTCGACCAGTAATCCTTCAGTTTTTTTGAGATTTATTTCAAGCATTTCAAGTTCATCGTGTTGAGATTTAGCAATTTTGACCAGCTTGGCATAAGATATGTATTCAGGAGGGTATTCATTCATGGATCTTAGGTGTTTGGCAGATACCTGATCCTTTGAGGATTTTGCCATGAGACAAAAGGCGATTGGTTCATCATCGCTTGAGTCATCATCACCACTATCATCATCATCAGTGTCTGATTTGGTGACTTTCTTTGATGATTCAATAGCAACGTAGGCACTACTTCTCCCAATCCTTTTGTAGAATTCTTCTTCATCGGATTCAGTATCCGTGGCTTCATCTTCAGATTCTACAGTCAAGTCTGCTTATGCCCTATTCAGCCATGACATCTCTTCATATTTGATTCGATGACTGCTCTGGCTTTTATGTCAGTGACTGGTCTCGTCAAAGAAGATGAAGCAGTAATTTTCTTCGAGAGCTTAGTATGACGATTCATTCGAGTAAAACCACTGCAGTGAAGATATTTCCATCTGCTGCTAGGTTTTCCTTCCCAACCAGGGCAATCAGCGATGACATGGCCGTATAATTTGCATTTGAAGCACTTCATATCTTTCGGAGGCAAATGTCTTCTTGATGATTCTGGTGCATGAAATTCTTCATCATTGACGAGATAAAGATTTTGTCTCTTTAGATCACTTAGTCGTTGTGTGAGCATTTCAAGTTCTTGAGTGATGGAGTGTTGATTTTCGACATCTTCTTCTTCTTCTTAGAACTGTCATAATGCGAGAGAATTTCTCCTTCACTTTCAGAAGAGGATTCTTGATTTGTCTTTTCCAGCTCCATCTTTTCTTCGTGGATCGATAGCAGTGTCATGACGTAAACATAGTGAAGCTCTTCATAGTCAGGTATTTGTTTGATTTCAGACACAATAATATCGAAGGATTCGTCAAGAGCACTCAGAAGCTTGTTGACTACATCTCTATCAGTGATATTAGTTACACCTCGCTGATGTAGTCTTTCAATGATGTTTGTCAATCGATCAGTGAGTTCCATAATGCTTTCCTTGCACAGGCTTCTAAATCCAGTGAACATAGCCCAAAGAATTTTGCTGTGAGGATCTGAACGGACGAGAAATTCTACATGAGCCCTGTTAAGAGCATCCCACATTTGCTTGCCGTGTTGAGCCTATGAAACCAAAGGAAAATGTCTTTTGATAGACTACCACATATAATATATTTCGCTTGAGCATCCAACTAAAGATTTTCCTTATAATCGGAAGACATATTGTTTTGTTGCTGAATGGTGTAGCCTTCTTCCACGATCTGCCACAGATCATAGTTGATGACTTGAATTATGATTCTCATTTGTTCCTTCCAGTATAGATAGTCATTTCCATCGAAGATGGGAAACCTTTCAGAGTGCGAGGATATACCTGCAAGCGACATACTCAAAACTCCAAGGACGTTAGACCTTTAATAACCAGAGACAGGGAGTACCTGCTCTGATACCAATTGTTAGGACCGAGAGTATATCGACCGGAGAGGGGTGAATAGGAGATTCAAATTAACTTTCGAAAGCTTTGAAACTTAATTCACACACCGCAGCAGAATAGAGTATTGAGAGAAAATCACTGAGTCAGATTTCTTCGTCAGAGGCATATTCATCGAGAAAAGCATTTACCACAGAGTGATCTTGATGGATAATGGGTTTAACTACGATGAGGGTTATGCAACAAGCAAACTGGTGTAACAGAATGAAACATAACATAACTAAAACTGAAGGAAATGCAATGGAATGGTTACACAAGATAACAAGGATACAGACTAACAACATAGGAATAAAGATGAGGATAATGAAAGTATTTTGACACGATAACACAAGATGAATGACACAAAACAAACCAATGATTAGAGAATCTAATGGCACAGAGCACGGATGGAAACTACTGAATGAAATGCAGTACAATAGATATAACCAGTGGTGCTCGATGGCGACAAGAGATTTGGTAGACCAATTCACCCTTCTGCCAAAGGGCTACATCTGGTTGGAGGGGCTGTGACTTAACACGGAAGATAAACTCTCTTCACATTATTCTCCTTCAACACAGAGTTGATCAGACTCAGGTTTATTTCACTCGGGGTAGATCCTTGTCGGCGATCTCCAAACCTTCAGTCGACCTTCGCGAACCACAGTCACTCTTGGTTGCTGAAGATTAGGCTCGGTGAAGACAACAACTCTTCAACACTCGAAGCCAAACCTATCCCTATAGAGAGTGCACATCTCTCAAGAGTAACAGGTACAAGAACTCTCACTCAGAACTGCTATGATGCTAAACCACTGTCTAAGTTTGGGCTCTTGGTTTTCTCTTGGTGGATCTTAAACTCAAATCACTCAGAGAGGGGTTGCTCAAATCAATCTTCTCAGAAATATCAAGCGGACCAGCCAACGGATAACGTTGGAGAGGGGTGGCTATTTATAGCCGCATCCTTCCCAGATGGCAAAAGACCAAATTGGACATCGGCCAATGGCCGAACGACACGATTCAAACGGTCGGATTTGAGCACAACTATAACATTTCTTGCGGAGCAAGAAATGCTAAGTCTTCGGTCCGAGGCAAATCTCTCGCAGCGAAGAAGATCATAGTCTCTTGCTGGCAAGTATTTACTCGAGCACAAAGAGATTTCTCTCGCATCTTTCATAGGTTGTAGCTATGTATCACAGTACATCTAAGCATCGAGAACATATACCATCTTAATAGTATGGAGGTCCTATGACTCAAAAGATTGAAAGAAGAAAAACTAAATGAAAACTGCGTCTTCATTTTGTCTTCAACTACAGTCGCTGCAGTTAATTTCTTCGGACGACAGTATCAAAGCAATAGCTTCGCTTCAACAACAATTTTCTTGAGGGGTCAATTGATACGTCTCTGACTTATCTATAATTTATGAAGTATTCATGCCGTGTTACAACAATTCCATACGATTTTGGTATGATTCGATTAGAACTAACCCGGACTGATGCTGTTTTCAGCAGAACTACCGTGGTGTTGTTTTTGTGCATAAATAAAAGTTCTCGGAATGGGCCAAAAATTTACAGAGAATATTTTTGGAAAATATTAAAAATACTGAAGCAAAACGATACCAGAGAAGAGTCCCGCGCTAACCACAAGGGTGGGGCGCCCCCACCCCCCTAGGGCGTGCCCTCCGTCCTTGTCTTCGCCTGGTGGGCCCCCTTGACTTGCCCCCGATGCCAAACACTCCTATAAATCCCAAAAAACTCCAGAACAAAACCTAGATCAGGAATTCCGCCACGGCAAGCCTCTGTAGCCACAAAAAATCAATCTAGACCCTCTCTGGCACCCTGCCGGAGGGGGTCATCATCACCGGAGGCCATGGAGGAGTATCCCGGAGAGTCCTTCATCGCCATGGAGGCCATGAACTAGAGGGAGAACCTCTCCCCATCTGGGGGGGAGGCCATGGAGGAGGAAGCACAAGGGGGAGAACCTCTGCCCCTCTCTCTTGGTGGCACCGGAGTGCCATCGGGGGAACCATCGCCGCGGTGATCGTCTTCATCAACATCACCATCATCATTGCCATCCTCATCTATTTTACGCGGTCCACTCTCCCGCACCCCGTTGTAATCCCCTACTTGAACATGGTGCTTTATGCCACATATTGTGATCTAATGATGTGTTGCCATCCTATGATGTTTTGAGTTGATTGATGATATAGATTGGTTTGAGTTGTATGTTTTACTTTGGTGCTATCCTATGGTGCCTTCCGTGCCACGCACACATGAAGGATTCCTACTTTAGGGTGTTGCAATACGTTCATGATTCGCTTATAGTGGGTTGCTTGAGTGACAGAAGCATAAACCCGAGTAAGGGGTTGTTGCGTATGGGATAAAGGGGAGTTGATACTTTAATGCTATGGTTGGGTTTTACCTTAATGACCTTTAGTAGTTGCGGATGCTTACTAGATTTCCAATCATAAGTGCATATGATCCAAGAAGAGAAAGTATGTTCGCTTATGCCTCTCCCTCATATGAAATTGCAATAATGATTACCGATCTTGTTAACAATTGCCTAGGATAATTCCGCACACCGACCCATCATTATTCCACACTCGCTATTTATAACATATAGTAATATATTCTAACTTTATGATAACATCGCCTACTTTTATATTTTAGTTCTCCGATATCGTGCAAAGTTATCCTCTTCATACCCACAACGTAGTTTTATTTCTCGTTTCTTGTTGGAAGCAAACGTTCGGTATACGTAGAGTCGTATCAGTGGCAGATAGGACTTGAGAGAATATTGATCTTACCTTCAGCTCCTTGTGGGTTCGACACTCCGGACTTATCACTTCCACCTTTGGAAAGTGCTACGATGATTCCTTGCACTTGAGGATTATCAAGCTCTTTTTTGGCGCCGTTGCCGGGGAGCAATAGCGTGGGGTTAATATTTTCGTGTATGCTTGTTTGCTTTCTTCACTAAGTAGTTTTTGTTTTACCTTTTGTTTTTGTTTAGTTGTGGGTGAAACAAACAAAAAAATTTAAAAAATGCATAATACAAAAAAAATTACTTGCCTCTTATGCTTAAAAACTTTTACAAAAAGATAAGTGATTGGAAGGTTGTGCATTGGAGAAGTGAGGGTCGACCTTGAACACTTGTGTTCATGCTCATGGAAACAATGTAGAAATTTTCATGGAAGTTTCTCAAAAATAAGTATCCCCTTAGATATATTCATTGTGTTATAAAAATAATGTGCTAAGGTTTGGCTTTAGAATGTTTAAATTGCTTGTTTGGCGTGTGCGGCAGAAAAACAGAAACTTTGGCTGTAGTGTTTGAATTCTTATTTTTTACTGGAGCATGATAAAATCTTGAAATTTTTACACATTACTGCTCTGCAAATTGTTTAGATTGTCCTATTTTTTTAGAATTTTTGAATTTACATAAGTATACGAAAGATCCAGATTGCTACAGACTGTCCTGTTCTTAACATATCCTGTTTTCTATGTGTTGTTCGCTTATTTTGATGAATCTATGGGTTGTATCGTGGCTATGAACCATGGTGAAGTTGGAATACAGTAGATATAATGCTAATATGAAATTGGAATGAGTTTACAATAGTACCTAGAGGTAGTGATTTGCTTTATTATACTAACCGATCTCACAAATTGTTTTGTTGAGTTTTGTGTGGATGAAGTGTTCGAAGAGCGAGGAGTTACCAATATGAGAAGAATAAGGAGAGGCAAGAGTTCAAGATTGGGGATTCCCAAGGCACCCAAGTAAATATTTAAAGGATACTCAAGCATCTAAGCTTGGGGATGCCCCGGTTGGCATCCCATCTTCCTTCTTCAACAATTATCGGTATACCTCGGTTTTTGTTTTGTTCACATGATATGTGTCTTTTGAGTTTATTTTTCCTTCTTTTCCTTTATGTACCATGCTAGTATGAGATAGTCCTCCGTTGATTTATAGAATGCTTCATGTGCTTCACTTAAATCTTTTGAGTATGACTTTATAGAATGCTCTTTGTGCTTCACTTAAATCTTTTGAGTATGACTTTATAGAATGCTTTGTGTGCTTCACTTATATATTTTGAGGTTGGATATTGGTTGATCTATATTAATTGTAGAATGCTCTATGAACTTCACTTATATATTTTGGAGTATGAATAAGACTATCATTGAAAGTGGGTTTGTAAGGGTGTCAACTTTAGATAATAATCATCCCACTATTTTGGAGGATGTTGACTCTTATTATGATAAAAGTGGATTTGGAGAGGTCATGACTTTATTTAGTAATGACTCCACTATCTTGGAAGAGGTTTCAGTTGATTTTAGTGAGAACAAAGTTGCTACTTATAATGATTATTGTGATGACACTTATGTTATAAAAAGTGGTGATGATTATATTTGTAAAACTCGTCATGATTATGATTACCCTCTTTCTGAACATTACCCCTTTAATGTGGAAACAATCCATAGTATTCGAGTCTCTTATGATATTCCCACTATGCCGAATAAGAAGAATTTTGCTTATGTGGTGACTAGTAAAATTTCCATGCTTGTAGATCATGAAAAGAATGATTTATATGATGGTTATATTGTTGAATTCATTCATGATGCTACTGAAAATTATTATGAGGGAGGAATATATGCCTGTAGGAGTTGCAATAATATCAAGTTTCCTCTCTATGTGTTGAAAATCTTGAAGTTATGCTTGTTTTGCTTTCCTATGCTAGTTCATTCTTGTCCCCATAAGTGGTTTGCTCACAAAATCCCTACGCATAGAAAGTGGGTTAGACTTAAATGTGCTTGCCACATATGTTTCATGATGCTCTCTGCGTTTCAATTCTTTACTTGTATGCGAGCATCATTGAAATCTTCATGCATAGCTAGAAAGGCATTACAGAAAAGCGCTTGTTGGGAGACAACCCAATATTTTTCCTTACTGTTTTTGTGTGTGCACATGATTAATCTACTGTAGTAATCATGTTTTATAGCTTTAGTTTCCATAAAGTGCCAAGTAAAGCCTTTGGGGTAGTGTGGATGATAGTTGACTTGATTCTGTGCAAAACAGAAACTTTTGCGCCTAGTCACATAATTCTTTAAAATTACTGGAGCATTTAAAAATTCTATTTTTTTACAGATGATTGATATACAAATTATCTACGTTTTCCTAATTTTCAGAATTTTTGGAGTAAAATAAGTATGCTTGTTATTCAGATCATACAGACTGTTTTGTTTTTGACAGATTCTGTTTTCAATACATAGTTTGCTTGTTTTCTAGTTTCTATAGCTTATATTGCTCAAAATTGTACAAATGATAAGGTACAATAGGCATTGTGTGAGAATAATTATGAATCTTGTCTTTGACAGTACCAAAGTGAATGATTTACTCTTTACCATACTAACCCATCTCACGAAGTTCCGTTAAGTTTTGTGTGATTGAAGTTTTCAAGTTTTGGGTGAGATATCGATACGAGGAGAATAAGGAGTGGAAAGACCCTAAGCTTGGGGATGCCCAAGGCACCCCAAGGTAATATTCAAGGAAGACTCAAGTGCCTAAGCTTGGGGATGCCCCGGACGGCATCCCCTCTTTCGTCTTCAAAACCATCGGTATACCTTACTCGGAGCTATATTTTTATTCGTCACATGATATGTGTTTTGCTTGGAGTGTATTTTCATTTTACTTGATGTTTAAATAAAATCATTGGATATGAAATCTTGAATGAGAGAGAGAGGCCTTCCATGGCTAGTTAATTACTTGACTACTCATTGTTCTTCACTCATATCTTTTTGGAGTAGTTTGTCATTTACTCACGTGCTTCACTTATATCCTATGAGTAAATGGTTGAATGAATTGAATATCATAGATCTGAAATTATATATGCTTCATATGCTTATCCATGGGGAGTAATGACTTCACTTATAATAAGTATAGGTGGTAAATTTATTGAAAGTTAGTAAACATACTTTTGGTCACTTGAACAATTCATGAAAGAATATTCAAGGAAGAGAGATTTCACATATTAATATACTATCTTGGACATCTTTTGTAATTGCGAGCACTCATTAAAATATGACATGCTAAAAAGTTGATGTTGGAAAAGGAAGACAACATAATGGGTTATGTTTTCTTATATCCGAATAGAAGTTATATTGTCATGGATCCTCCAACATGTTGAGCTTGCCTTTCCCTCTCATGCTAGACAAATTCTTTGCACCAAGTAGAGATACTACTTGTGCTTCCAAACATCCCTTAAACTAATTTTGCCATGAGAGTTCACTATATCTACCTATGGATTGAGTAAGATCCTTCAAGTAAGTTGTCATCGGTGCAAGCAATAAAAATTGCTCTCTAAATATGTATGATCTATTAGTGTGAAGAAAGTAAGCTTAATACAAACTTGTGATATGGAAGAAATAAAAGCGACAGACTGCATAATAAAGGTCTTTATCACAAGCAGAAATATAAAGTGACGTTCTTTTGCATTAAGATTTTGTGCATCCAACCATAAAAGAGCAGGACAACCTCTGCTTCCCTCTGCGAAGCGCCTATCTTTTACTTCTATCTTCTACCCTTATACAAGAGTCATGGTGATCATCACCTTTCCTTTTTACACCTTTTCCTTTGGCAAGCACTATGTGTTGGAGAAATCCCGATATATATATATATATCCACTCGGATGTAGGTTTTCATAAAGTATTATTGTTGACATTACCCTTGAGGTAAAAGGTTGGGAGGCGAAACTATAAGCCCCTATCTTTCTCTGTGTCCGATTAAAACTTTGAACCCATAAATATCACGTGAGTGTTAGCAATTGTGAAAGATTGAATGATAGTTTAGTATGTGGAATTTGCTAAATTAAAGCTCTTACATAGACCCTTCCTGAAAATAAGATGAATTGCAATTGTTTGATGACTGAGAACACAGTTTGTTAGTTTTCAAGGAAGTTTATGGTCTATACCTTAATTTGTGAATAGCTTCTTACTTGATCAAGAGAAGTTTTATGAGATGAGTTACTGTTTATGATAAAGAATAATGCTAGAAAAGGTGCTTGGAACTTTCAATGATCAAAATTGTGCACTTGATATCATTCACACTTCATAAATTATTTACTTTATCATTTACCTACTCGAGGATGAGCAGGAATTAAGCTTGGCGATGCTGATACGTCTCCGATGTATCTATAATTTATGAAGTATTCATGCCATGTTTACAACAATTCCATATGAATTTCGTATGATTTGATCAAAACTAACCCAGGCTGGCGCTGTTTTCAGTAGAACTACAGTGGTGTTGTTTTTGTGCACAAATAAAAGTTCTCGGAATGGGCCGAAAATTGAAGGAGAATATTTTTGGAAAATATAAAAAATACTGGAGCAAAAGGATACCAGAGAAGAGTCCCTGTCTAAACACAAGGGTGGGGGCGCCCTGATACGTCTCCAACGTATCTATAATTTTTGATTGTTCCATGCTATTATATTATCTGTTTTGGATGTTTAATGGGCTTTAATATGCTCTTTTATATTATAATTTTGGGACTAACCTATTAACCGGAGGCCCAGCGCCAGTTTCTGTTTTTTTTGCCTATTTTAGAGTTTTGCAGAAAAAGAATACCAAATGGAGTCCAAACGGAATGAAACCTTCGCGATGATCTTTCTTGGACCGAAAGTAATCTAGAAGACCTGGAGTCAAAGTCTAGAACTCTACGAGGCGGCCACAAGGCAGGAGGGCGCGCCCAGGGGGGTAGGCGCGCCCCCACCCTCGTGGGCCCCTCGTAGCTCCACTGACGTACTTCTTTCGCCTATATATATACTCTTATACCCTAGATCGATCCCAGAAAGCCACGAAACCACTTTTCCACCGCCACAACCTTCTGTACCCATGAGATCCCATCTTGGGGCCTTTTCCAGCGATCTGCCAGAGGGGGAATCAACCACGGCGGGCTTCTACATCAACACCATTGCCTCTCCGATGAAGCGTGAGTAGTTTACCACAGACCTTCGGGTCCATAGTTAGTAGCTAGATGGCTTCTTCTCTCTCTTTGATCTCAATACAAAGTTCTCCTCGATGTTCTTGGAGATCTATTCAATGTAATACTCTTTTGCGATGTGTTTGCCGAGATCCGATGAATTGTGGATTTATGAACAAGATTATCTATGAATATTATTTGGTTCTTTTCTGAATTCTTATATGCATGATTTGATATCTTTGCAAGTCTCTTCGAATTATCGGTTTAGTTTGGCCTACTAGATTGATCTTTCTTGCAATGGGAGAAGTGCTTAGCTTTGGGTTCAATCAGTGACAGTAGGGGCAGCAAGGCACGTATTGTATTATTGCCATCGAGGATAAAAAGATGGGGTTTATATCATATTGCTTGAGTTTATCCCTCTACATCATGTCATCTTGCCTAATGCGTTACTCTGTTCTTATGAACTTAATACTCTAGATGCATGCTGGATAGCGGTCGATGTGTGGAGTAATAGTAGTAGATGCAGAATCGTTTCGGTCTACTTGACATGGACGTGATGCCTATATTCATGATCATTGCCTTAGATATCTTCATAACTATGCGCTTTTCTATCAATTGCTCGGCAGTAATTTGTTCACCCACCGTAATACATGCTATCTTGAGAGAAGCCACTAGTGAAACCTATGGCCCCTGAGTCTCTTTCTTATTATATTGCATCTCTTTTATTTACATTGCATCTCGTTTACTATTATGCAATCTTTACTTTCCAATCTATACAACAAAAATACCAAAAATATTTACTTTACTATCTTTATTAGATCTCACTTTTGCGAGTGACCATGAAGGGATTGACAACCCCTTTATCACGTTTTTTGCAAGGTTCTTGATTGTTGGTGCAGGTACTAGGTGACTTGTGCGTTGTCTCCTACTGTATTGATACCTTGGTTCTCAAACTGAGGGAAATACTTATGCTACTTTGCTGCATCACCCTTTCCTCTTCAAGGGAAAACCAACATGCTCAAGAGGTAGCACGCCCCCACCTCCCTAGGGCGTGCCCCCCGTCCTTGTCGTCGCCTCGTGGGCCCCCTTGACTTGCCTCAGACGCCAAACACTCCTATAAATCCCAAAAACTCCATAACAAAACCTAGATCGGGAGTTCTGCCGCCGCAAGCCTGTGTAGCCATGAAAAATCAATCTAGACCCTCTCTGGCACCCTGCCGGAGGGGGTCATCATCACTAGAGGCCATGCAGGAGGAAGCACAAGGGGGAGAACCTCTCCCCCTCTCTCTTGGTGGCGTCGGAGTGCCATCGGGGGAACCATCACCGCGGTGATCGTCTTCATCAACATCACCATCGTCATCACTATCCTCATCTCTTTTACGCGGTCCACTCTCCCGCACCCCACTGTAACCCCCTACTTGAACATGGTGCTTTATGCCACATATTGTGATCCAATGATGTGTTGCCATCCTATGATGTTTTGAGTTGATTGATGATATAGATTGGTTTGAGTTTTATGTTTTACTTTGGTGCTATCCTATGGTGCCTTCCGTGCCACGCACACGTGAATGATTCCCGCTTTAGGGTGTTGCAATACGTTCATGATTCGCTTATAGTGGGTTGCTTGAGTGACAGAAGGATAAACCCAAGTAAGGGGGTTGTTGCGTATGGGATAAAGGGGAGTTGATACTTTAATGCTATGGTTGGGTTTTACCTTAATGATCTTTAGTAGTTGCGGATGCTTGCTAGAGTTCCAGTCATAAGTGCATATGATCCAAGAAGAGAAAGTGCGTTAGCTTATGCCTCTCCCTCATATGAAATTGCAATAATGATTACCGATCTTGTTAACAATTGATTAGGATAATTCCGCACACGGACCCATCATTATTCCACACTCGCTATTTATAACATATAGTAATATATTCTAACTTTATGATAACATTGCCTACTTTTATATTTTAGTTCTCTGATATCATGCAAAGTTATCCTCTTCATACCCACAACATAGTTTTATTTCTTGTTTCTAGTTGGAAGCAAACGTTCGGTGTACGTAGAGTCCTATCAGTGGCAGATAGGACTTGAGAGAATATTGATCTTACCTTTAGCTCCTTGTGGGTTCGACACTCCATAGTTATCACTTCCACCTTTGGAAAGTGCTACGACGATTCCTTGCACTTGAGGATTATCATCGATTTCTTCACATTAATCTTCTCGACTATATCACTTCATAGATATAGCTTGTTCTTCTCTACAACGCACAAAAGCTTCGGTGGAGTTCCTCGAACTCAGCACTGGAGACAACATTCTCTTCGGTTGTGTATGGACTTTTCTCTCTGTGTGCACTAGCAAACAAATTAGTCCATACCTGTTTCTGTCAACAATCTGCAAAACACAAGGTAGGCAGATATTGCACCAACAGTATCTCCCTCTGAATGATTCGAGTGGCTTAACTTGGCACATGTTCATACATGTAGTTGATTCAAAACCAACATAGCCTTCACAATATTTATGTTCATGGTATTTGATATCCTACTCACCCTCGTATTCAATTTTAGTTATTCTCAATGCATGCTTATGACCGTTTTTGCTCTCTGGTTGGTCGTTTCTCAATCTATTTGCTAGCCTTCGCCTGTACTAAGTGGCAATATTGCTTGTGCATCCAGGCTAAAATCAAAGTTGTTCCAGATGAGTCCACTATATCTACCTATATGCGGTATTACCCTAACATTCCAAGTAAATTTGTGTGTGCCACCTCTAAAAATTCAAATAAGCATCTGTTTTGCGTGCTCGTACCGCTCATGGAGCGACAGGGGCGGTTAGTATCTTCCATGCTAAGTGGTTTATTCTCACGATGGGTGTTTATTCACTTGTCATTGCACGAGAGAGGCTGGTAATTGGGATGCCCAGTCCTATAATCAAAATGAAAAAATATAATGAAACAAACTCCCCCGGAAAGTTGTTGGTATGGAGGGCACCCATGAATTTGGCAAGCCATGGCTTGTGTTTGTTGGTTGAGGGGGAGTACACTTTACCTTTCCGCTTGGAAACTGCTGATAATGTGTTTATTATGGAAGATATTGAAAACTCTTGGTCGTGACATTGACAGGAAAGGCATACATCTCAATATATTCATATTTGTTTTAAGCTTTGAGCTCTAGCACCTCTGCAAATCCCTGTTTCTCTCTGCAAAGGGCCTATATATTTACTTTCATTTATTGTACTTCTATTATTGAGTCATCATCTTCTCATTCAAGCACCAATTGGAGAGCACTATTGTCATTCTTATGCGTTGAGTATAGTTAATGTTGAGTGTGACATGACTGGATCTCTTTTACCATGAATTACAATGTTTAGTCGCTGCTTGAACTCCAGAGGTGCTCTGCATTTATGTTTCGTGGTCTCAGAAAGGGCTAGCGAGATACCATGTTATCATATTACATCATTATTGTTTTGACAAATTGTTGGCATCCGAGATATCTTATTATTTCTCGCTAGTTAGTTATGTCATTGGTATGAGTAAATGTGAGACCTAAATGTTATCATGCACAGGATTGGTCGTAATCTTTGTTGAAAACTTGAACATTAGTTTAGCATATATACAACAACAAGAAGAAAAAGAGTTTGTGAAAGTTTTTCTTCATCACTTTTAGTTTGTCAACTGAATTGCTTGAGGACAAGCAATGAGTTAAGCTTGGGGGAGTTGATACGCCCCAAACGTATCTACTTTTCCAAACACTTTTGCTCTTTTTTTAGACTCTAATTTGCATGATTTTAATGGAACTAACCCGGACTGGCGTTGTTTTCAGTAGAATTGCCATGGTGTTATTTTTGTGCAGAAAGAAAACTTCTCAGATTGGGCTAAAAATTTACGGAGAATATTTAAAAAATACTAGTGAAAATAATTGCCAGAGGGGGGCACCAAGGCGTCACAAGCCTAGGGGGCGCGCCCTCCCCCCCCCCCAGGGCGCACCTGGCAGGCTTGTGGGCCCTTGAGCCTCTAGCAACCCTAACTCCAACTCCATATATACCTATTCGGGGAGAAAAAAACCAGAGAGAAGGAATCATCACGTTTCACAATACGGAGCCGCCGCCACCTCGTGTTCTTCATCAAGAGGGCCGATCTGGAGTCCGTTCGGCGCTCTGGAGGGTGGAACTTGTAGTTGTCGTGATCATCGACCCTTCTCCATCAACAATTCCATGATGCTCACCACTGGGAGTGAATAATTTTCGTAGGTTTGCTAGACGGTGATGGAGTTGGATGAGATTTGTCATGCAATCGAGTCTATTCGTTAGGGCTTGATCCCTAGTATCCGATATGTTCTGAGATTGATGTTACTATGACTTTGCTATGCTTAATGTTTGTCACTAGGGCCTGAGTGCCATGATTTAGATCTAAAAACTTTATGTTTTCATGAATATATTTGAGTTCCAGATCCTATCTTGCAATTTATATGCACCTATTACGTGTTATGATCCGCATACCCCAAGGTGACAATAATTGGGATTCTTTCCGGTGATTACCATACTTTGAGGAGTTCATGTATTCACTGAATGCTAATGCTTTGTTCTGGTTCTCTATTAAAAGGAGGTCGTAATATCCCTTAGATTTCCTTATGGACCCCGCTGCCACGGGAGGGTAGGATAAAAGATATCATGCAAGTTCTTATTATAAGTGTGGTGGAATTGACACGACAGATGTCCTAGCGGAAGGACTTAGTCGTGGAGGCATCGCAACTAGGTTAGCTTAAAGGGGTTAAACGGGACAAAGGACACAGAGAGTTTATACTGGTTCGGCCCCTTGCGGTGAAGGTAAAGGCCTACTCCAGTTTGGGATTGTATTACTTGGGTCTCGATTACCAGGGAGCGAATACGCTTGACCTACTTCCCGATCTTTTGTTTTCTTGCCCTAAACCGCCGCCGAGTCGTCCCTTTATATACACAGGTTGACGCCCGGCGGCTCACGGAGTCCTGGGCGGCTCATACACAACGTGTCCGGCTTGGTGACTAACTACGCTTGCCTTACAAAACAAGTCATACACATATGGCGGTTCACCCTCTTGGGCCTCAAGTCACCTCTGGGTCTTGGGCCGTCAACGGTCTTGTATGATCCGCCATCTTCATTGATAAGCCACCAGTAGTATGACCCGGCCCCTCCTGGGCGGTTCATACCCAGTAGTTATATTCCCAACATTAGGCCCTAGGTTGATTTGAACTCGTTCATGTCAATCTTCAATACTTGATTTGCCAAAATCCTATACCACTTATTTGATAAACCGTGCTGTAACCCACCATGATGTCAGCTCACAGAACTTTCTTAAACCGCCATGATGTCACTTCGCACTAATTTCGCACGCAGCCCAGAATATCTCAATTGATCCTTATCTTAATATTCATCCCGAAAATCGAGGCTTCCATATGGACACATGATGGTTTCAGCCTTCTCGATTCCCGTGCATGCCTTGTATTCGCCCCCTTATAAATAGGGACAGGGACTTTATCATTTTCCCCTCGCTTCCTCGTCTTTGTATCCCTTCTCCGCACAGCTGCAGCTGCGCTCGAGCTCCGCCACCGCGACCTCCAACTGCCGCACCAGCTCAGGCTGCTGCATCGACCTGATTCGACGAGAAACTCCGGCGCACCACCGCTGCTCCTCATCTCCTGTAAGTGCACCTATCTTTTCACCTCAGATCTGTGTTAGGGTTTTGAAAGTTCATCGGTGTTCTTGCCATTCTTTGTTGTTTCCCTCAACTCCAGTAGCTTTTATTTTGGATATGTCATTAACATTGTGCGGAAGTAGTTTTAGCATTCATTTTTATCATCAGAGTAGCATCTCTCCATAGAAGATCTCATCGGCACATCCACACTTTTCCATTGCCGCCACCCGAGGCTAGAATTTTACTGCTTTTCTGAACTGTGGTAGATCCAAAATTATTGCTCCAACTTGTGAAATCTGTTTATCCAATACTTTGTTTAACCATGCTGCATAACCCAGCACTGCTTCTCCGGTTTAACTATGCTTTCCTCCTTATAATTTGATTCTGCAAAATACATCTTGACTTTTAAACTCTATCCGGCTTAACATCAAAATCCTTAATCCGGTAGGTACCATTAGTCCCCATTTAAGCCGCCAGTACTTCAAAGTTTCTTCCCCCGGCTTAATCTGTTAACTGTTTATAGCATTTTATCATTGAATCAATGGTCCAATTTAATAGCATGATCTTAAGCCGGTAATGTTTCTTTCTCTTAGGCCTTTGTTTCTCAAGATGGTCAAGACTGTCACCGCCTGCAATTGGGTCGTTTCCCGGGTCATCGAGGAAGACTTGAAATAATATGTTCAGACTAGCGTCTTAGCCAAAAAAGAAGTCATCCATTGGAGGGTTTTGGGTAATGAAACTCACCCTGAGCCCAAAGATGGTGAAGTAGTGGTTTTTATGGATCATATGGACCGGAGCTTCAACCCTCCCGACTCAAAATTCTTCCGAGATGTGCTGCACTTCTTCAAGCTTCATCCTCAAGATATCAGACCAAACTCTGTCTCAAACATCTGCAACTTCCAAGTTTTCTGTGAGGTGTACCTTCAACAGGAGCCCACCATAGAATTATTCAGGGAGTTCTACTACTTGAACCGGCAGAACAAATTCATAGATGAACCTAGCCTGGACCTAGGCAGCCTATCTATACAGCGTCAGAAAGAAGCCACCTTCCCAGCTACCAATCTTCCCAGTCACCCCAAATACTGGAACCAGACTTGGTTTTATTGCCAAGATACTTCGCCAGAAGGAGAAAATCCCCTACCGAGTTACCGCACCAGCCGGCTTAGTAACTGACATCATCTTCCAGACCGTATCAGCACAATAGAATGGAAGAAATATGTGCCAGTTTTTGCAAAGATCCGGGCTCTGATGCCCAACGGCTTGACCGGAATTGATCTAGTTCGCTGCTGGGTCGCCTGGAGAGTCTTGCCTCTAAGCATCCAACCCGGTTTAATGCATGAGTATACCGGCAAGCTAACAGATCCTCAGCGCCACTGCCAAACCGAAATGACTAGGGAAGACATCAATAATGTGACAAAGACCATGCTGAATGAGAGCTTGGAAGACTGAAGTAAAGTTGGATTGGCCCCTTTATGCGTTCTGAATAAGCCGCCAGCTGTAAGTTTGGAATCCAGCTCATACTTTGACTCATATCTTCATTTGTGCTGCCTGCTCATACTCATTCAATGTTCACATGCCAATTCACCCTTCTGGACCAAGAAACTGCAAGATAAGCCAAAGAAGACCCGGACGAAGAGCAAGGCTATAAAAAAGCCTGCTAATAAGAAAACCAATGCTCCTGAGTTATTCAACTTGGATGAAAACGATGATGATGATGAGTTGGAGGTAGAACTTGATTCCCTTGGCTCATTTTTTGTACATCTTATCGACAATGACCATTATCAGGATGATGCGGAAGCCAACCCTGCAGATGATGATGAGGTAATTATCCTTTCCTCCGGCTCAGAACCTCTACCAACACAGAAAACTCGACAAACAAGCCGGAAAGTAAGATTTTCTCACCCTTTAGCTTACTTGGATCCCAACTTTCTTTTGAAGAAGCAACAACATGAAGCTCGCTGCACAACCCAGCACAACGGCAGTGGAGTTTTATCCTCCGCTTACCGAACACCCCAGCACCTCGCAAACATCGACCGAGGTTTCAAAAAATTCTAACTTAGATTATCCCAAGACGGGTCTTTTTCGTCAACCTCTTAATCCGTTTGATTCAAATTATCAGGGAACATCTCATTCCTCCTCCGGCGACTCAACGGGAACTCAAATCCCAGCCTTCAAGACTGTGCCTGGGTAAGTATATATTCAATCATTCAGAATTTCATGCCTATTGATATGCTGACATCTTTGTGTTTCTGATTTTCAGTGGTATGGCCAAACCTAGCAAGAAGGCAAAACTGAACAAGTTGATACGTCTCCACGTATCTACTTCTTCTCACACTTTTCCTCTTGTTTTGGACTCTAATTTGCATGATTTGGATGAAACTAACCCCGGACTGACGCTGTTTTCAGCAGAACTACCATGGTGTTGTTTTTGTGCAGAAATGAAAGTTCTCAGAATGGAACGAAACTTCGCGAGGATTTTTTTATATCAATAATAAGAATTTTTGGAGCCAAGACTCACCAGAGAGGGCCCCCTGGGTGGGCAACACCCACCAGGGCGCGCCCCCCTCTCCTGGCGTGCCCAGGTGGGTTGTACCCACCTGGTGGCCCCGTTGACGACCCCCCTGATACTATAAATCACATTTTTCCAGAAAAAATCAGGGAGAAAGAATTATCGCGATCCACGAGACGGAGCCGCCGCCAGGCCCTGTTCTTCCTCGGGAGGGCAGATCTGGAGTCTGTTTGGGGCTCCGGAGAGGGGGATCTTCGTTCCTCGTCATCACCAACCCTTCTCCATCGCCAATTCCATGATGCTCCCCACCGGGAGTGAGTAATTCCTTCATAGGCTCGCTGGTCGGTGAGGAGTTGGATGAGATTCATCATGTAATCGAGTTAGTTTTGTTAGGGCCTGATCCCTAGTATCCACTATGTTCTTAGATTGATGTTGCTATGACTTTGCTATGCTTAATGCTTGTCACATTGGGCACGGGTGCCATGAACTCAGATCTGAACCGTTTATGAATTCATCATTATATCCATGTTCTAGATCTGATCTTGCAAGTTATAGTCACCTACTACAGTTATGATCCAGCAACCACGGAGTGACAACAACCGGGCCCACTCCCGGTGATGACCGTAGTTTGAGGAGTTCATGTATTCACTATGTGTTAATGCTTTGTTCCGGTTCTCTATTAAAAGGAGGCCTTAATATCCCTTGGTTTCCAATATGGACCCCGCTGCCACAGGAGGGTAGGAAAAAAGATGTCATGCAAGTTCTTTTAATAAAGCACGTATGATTATTTACGGAATACATGCCTACATTATATCGATGAACTAGAGCTAGTGCCGTATCGCCCTAGGTTATAACTGTCACATGATGAATATCATCCAACAAGTCACCGATCCAATGCCTATGAATTTATCCTTATTGATCTTGCTGCGTTACTATTGCTATCATCACTGTTACACTTGCTACAAATTACTGCTATCACTATTACTGTTACCGTTGCTGCTGTCACTATTATCAAAACTATCAAACTACTTTGCTACTGATCACTTTGCTGCAGATAATTAATCTCCAAGTGTGGTTGAATTGACAACTCAGCTGCTAATAGCTTCATATATTCTTTGGCTCCCCTTGTGTCGAATCTATAAATTTGGGTTGAATACTCTACCCTCAAAAATTGTTGCGATCCCCTATACTTGTGGGTTATCAAGACCTTTTTTTGGTGCCGTTGCCGGGGAGCATAGCTATATTTGTTGAGTCACTTGGGATTATTATCATATTATCACTATGAAGAATCAGAAGGATCCAAAGACTAAGATATTTCCCTCAAGTACGAGGGGAGGTAAGAAACTGCCATCCAGTTATGCTTTAGATTCACCTTCTGTTATGAGTAAACTTGCAACACCACCACATGCTATGAATTCCAATATGTCGCAAGTTAATGATGCTTATGATGATGCTAGTACCTTGCTTGATAATGATGATGTGCCACTTGGTGATTTTCTTGATGAACAAATTGCTAGAGTTATACAACATGATGTTGTTGAATCTAATGATGAGCTTGAAACTGAAACTCCTGAGACACCTGCTAGAACTAGCCTTCCTAGATTTGAATTGCCTAAGGTACCAGAAGGTTATGTTATGCGTGAAGAAGCAACTAGAGATATTCTTGCTTGCAATGATAGAGATGATCTAGAGAAATTACTATGCGAGTATAGAGAAAAATCTCTGAATGCTAGAATGAAATGTGATCCTAAGTTTGCTACTTCACCTATCTTTATTGATGATAAGGATTATGAATTCTCTGTCGACCTAGAGTTAATTACTTCGGTTGAATCTGATCCTTTCCATGGTTATGAAACTGAAACTGTTGTGGCACATCTTACTAAGTTGAATGATATGGCCACCCTTTTTACTCATGATGAGAAAACTCGTTACTAATTTACCCTCAAATTATTTCCTTTCTCATTAAAGGGTGATGCTAAAGCTTGGTACAATACCCTTTCTCCTGGTTGTGTGCGTATTCCCTAGGATATGATTTATTACTTCTCTGAAAAATATTTTCCTGCTCATAAGAAACAAGCTGCCTTACAGGAAATATTTAACTTTGTGCAAACTAAAGAAGAGAGTCTCCCACAAGCTTGGGGGAGGCTTTGCCAATTACTTAATGCTTTGCCTGATCATCCTCTTAAGAAAAATGAAATACTTGATATCTTCTATAATGGACTAACCGATGCTTCTAGGGACTTCCTAGATAGTTGTGCTAGTTGTGTTTTAAGGGAACGAACTGTTGGACAAGCTGAAGAATTACTGAATAACATATTAAAAAATTATGATGATTGGACTATTCCTGAACCACCGCCTAACCCACTCCGAAGAAGAGGGGTATATTATACCTAAGTCCTGAAGATATGCAAGAGGCAAAGAAATTTATGAAGGAAAAAGGTATTAAAGATGAGGATGTTAAAAATTTACCTCCTATTGAAGAAATACATGGGCTTAATACACCACCACTGCCTAAGGTGGTAGAGGTAAATTCTCTTATGAAGTTCAATGATAATGATAATCCTCACAACATGCATCCTAGCCAATGCCTTTATGAGTTTGAAAACTATATTAGAAAACAAGATCACTTCAATGCCAATGTTATGACACAATTGAAATATAATTCTGATATGATTGCTCGCTTGAGTGACTTGTTATTTAGAATATCAAATGATGTTTGAGGTGTTGGAAAACATGCTTCTATGGTACAAACCCAGTTAGGACAAGTTGCTAAATCACAAAGAGAACTACTTGATGAAATGAATCACAATATGCATGACTTTGCTATTATAGTTGCAACTAGAGGAGGTAAAATGACCCAGGAACCACTTTATCCTGAGGGACACCCAAAAATAATTGAACAAGATTCAGAAGAGCTAACACTAGTGCACCTAGTCCTTCTAAAAAGAAAACAAAAAAGAAAAATGATAGGACTTTGCACACTTCAAGGGAACCTGAAATAGAAAAACCTCCAGATAATCAAAATGAAACTTGATGCTGAAACTCAATCTGGTAATGGACACTCACCTAGTGATAATGAAAAAGATAATGATGAGGTTCATGAAGACTCTCAACCAACCAATGATAAAGAACCAGATAATGATGTTGAGATAGAACCACCTGTTGATCTTGATAACCCACAACCTAAGAATAAAAGATATGATAAAAGAGACTTTGTTGCTAGAAAACACGGTAAAGAAAGAGAACCGTGGGTTCAAAAGCCTATGCCTTTTCCACCCAAGTCAACTAAAAAGGAAGATGATGAAGAATTTGAACGCTTTGCTGAAATGCTGGGCCAGTCTTTTTGCGTACTCGCTTGACTGGTATCTGGAAAATGCCTGCTTATGCAAAGTATATGAAAGACATCATCACAAATAAGAGAAAAATACCGGAAGCTGAAATCTCCACTATGCTTGCTAATCACACTTTCAAAGATGGAGTACCTAAAAAACTTGGAGATCTGGGAATACCAACTATACCTTGCTCTATCAAAAAGAATTATGTGAAAACTGCTTTGTGTGATTTAGGAGCTGGTGTTAGTGTTATGCCTTTCTCTTTATATAAAAGACTTGACTTGAATAAACTCACACCTACTAAAATATCTTTGCAAATGGCTGATAAATCAACGACCATACCTATCGGTATCTGTGAGAATGTGCCCATTGTTGTTGCTAATGTTACTATTTTGACTGACTTTGTTATACTTGAGATGCCCGAGGACGACAACATGTCGATTATCCTTGGTAGACCCTTCTTGAATACTGCAGGGGCTGTTATTGATTGCAATAAAAGCAAGGTCACTTTTCATATCAATGGTAATGAGCATACGGTGCACTTTCCGAAGAAACAATTCCAAGTGAATGGTATTAATGTTATTGAAAAATCTCCAACAATCACTTTGGAAGTTTTCAAATACCTCTACCTACTGTTAAAAAGAACTATGAAATGCTTATTATTGGGGGAATGCATATCCCCATTGAGGTAACTTAGTGATCTGCGAAAGTTCTTCGGTTTCATGCTAATCGAAAGTGGTTGTTAATAAGACCTGATCAACCTTATTAATGGATCATTTTTGAACGGTATGAAGTTGATGAATTTAGTAAGCACTACTTTCTGTCCCTACCTTTTGTTATCTGTTTTTATTAGTTAAATCAAATAAAATGCCATGTTTTGTCTATTTTCTGAATTTCCTATGCAATAAAAAAATGACCCAAAAATAACAGTTCTCAGAATGCCCTGAATATTTTATATGATTTTTCTGACTATTTAATAATTTTTGGTGCAAATGATACCAAAGGGAGGTGCACCAGGTGGGCACAACCCACCTGGGCGTGCCATGACCCCCAGGCGCGCCCTGGTGGGTTGTGGTCCCCACGTGGGCCCCCTCACTTATCCCTTTAGCCCACATCATCAGTCACCTCGAGAAAAAAAAATACCCATTGCTCTCTCTCCCGTGTTCTTGAGCTCAAACCCACGGATTTCGATCTCTTTGCTCGAAGCTCCGTTTCCGAAACTGTTTCGGGGATTGTTGCTTGGTATGTGACTCCACCATTTGTCCAATTAGTTTTTGTTTTAGTGGTTTATACTTTGAATAATTAGCTACTCTTGGTGCTACTGTAGATGTGCTTGCATGTTGAATTGTTAGTGTTCTAAGTAGTTTGAATGCTTGCTATGGCCTTTATGTATCCCTATGAGTAGTTGCTATCAATTTTTTGAAGTTTGGTTGAGAAAATTTTGTTAACTAAAAATTCAGACTTTTGTTCATAGGAAAAATTGTACGCGGACATGAATATCTTCACGAAGTTTGGCTCAAAGAAGAACTGCAAGGGTGTTATTGGGGAGTCTTCTGACAATGATCTCCACCCTCGGAGGTTGGTGGAGGTACGGCCGTGCGAATGGCCGCACATCCCGCTCCTGCAAGAAGCCGGAATTCATGAGGAGTTCATGCAATTCATTGCCAATGTCGGTCGCACCGACTTCATGGCAGATGAGTGTGACCAACACCAAATCCTCACAAATATCTTTGTTCAAAGCTTTACTTTCTTGCCTAGAAATAATCCTCGTGAAGTGAGCTTTGATTTATATGCTGAAAACCATCAGATACCACTTACTGAATTTTGTGACATATGCATGATCCCGTCTGATGGGAGCTTGGCTGAGCCTAGGCCGACCGAGTTTGAGGATTTTTGTCGCACTTTGATAGTGGGTGATGAGAGCAGAGTGTCGGCCATCACTGCTGCTGGTTTACATTTTCCTGCTGTTCGTTACTTTGCACTTTTTATTACCAAATGCTTGCTTGCTAGGGAGAAAGTGGGTGCACTTAGTTCACCGGACCTTGCTGTTTTACTCGTGCACTTGAGGGCGACAACACGTATAGCTTGGGAGCTATCGTGGCTCGTCGCCTGCATCTTAATAAAACCTAGGGTAAAATACATGGTGGGATTTTTGCTACTCGTTTGGTGGCTCACTTCCAGGTTGAGATACACACCCATCATTTCCCTCTTACCACAGTTTACCTAGACCGTGCAGCCATGGATCACCATCACTTTCTTGCACATGATCGTCCTAATATTGCCAGTCCTTATAACTTGGTCTATAGCGTTAGAACTCGTGATGTTATCCCCTTGCCTGCACCCGCTTTGTTTGATTCTGTTGCCAGGGGTGGATACCGGATTATGCGTGCAGACATCATCGCCTACTAGAATGCTCATGCTGCTGCAGAGGCTGCACAGGCACCTCCGTAGTGGGATGAGTGGATGCCCGCTCCTCAGGATCCCTACTACCCTCCAGGCTACTGATCGATTACCAACTTAGGCCAAAAGCCTAAGCTTGGGGGTGTACGTGTTCTCACCGACATTATATTCATGTTCACATATTATTCTATCTGTCGGTGCTCACACTTTTTCATTGTATCATCCATGCTTAGATTTATTTTCTTGCTTTCTTCTTGCATGTTTGAAAATCTTTAGAAAAACCAAAAACATTAGTTGTAGTAATTTACTTTCTATGCATGCTTAGTAGTAATATTAAAAAGAAAACCCAAAAAGATTTCCTTGTTCTTCTTTTGTTTGTTGGGAGCTTTCCCGTGTAAATAGTTTTTCTTGTTTTTGTTTTCTATTTGCTTGTTGAAGAAAACCAAAAACTCCAAAAATATTTCAGTGTGTTTCTCTGAATTTCTTTTCTTTTATTCGAGTCTTACCGAGGAGAAGACCGCGATGAAAATGTTGAGTGGCTCTCATATGAATAACTGTTGAACTAATAAAGAGCCCATTTTACCTTGTCTTCTCCTGTTGAATAAAATGTTTGCAGATTCCAGCTTAGTCAACGGAACTCTTGCACTATTATTATTTTCATATCATTCGGTCATGCAAGTGAAAGGCTACAATGACGACATTCGATGAATTGGCCGTGGCAAAGAGAACTGGTATGAACTCGACTTGTTATGTTTGTGTAAATATGTTTAACCTCGTATCCAGGCTTCAGCCCATTATGATCAAACATGTTTGCAATGACAATTAGAGATTATAGTTTCTCATGCCTTGCATAAGTAGCTGGGAGTTAATAATGATTTATCTTGGATATCAACATAGCGTTAAAATGATTGTGATGTAGTATTGATATGGTATCCTCCTCTGAATGTTTGAGTGGCTTGACTTGGTACATGTTCATGCATGTAGTTGAATCAAAACCAACATATCCTCTATAATATTTATGTTCATGGTGTTCATATCCTACTCATGCTAGTGTCCAATGTTACTTATGCATAATGCATGGTTATGATCGTTGTTACTCTCTAGCTGGCCGCTTCTCAATCTTAATTGCTAGCCTTCGCCTGTACTAAGTGGGAATTCTGCTTGTACATAAAAAACCTTGAACCCAAAGTTATTCCAGATGAGTCCACCATACCTACCTATATGCGGTATTACCCTGCCGTCCTAAGTAAATTTGCATGTGCCATCTCTAAAAACTTGTAAAAAATTATCCTTTTTATGTGCCTGGATCGTTCATGGAATGATAGGAGGTGGTCGATATCTTCCGTGCTAAGCGGGTTATCCTCAGGTCGAGTGTTTATTCACTCGCCATCGAAGGAGGAAATGGGCGGTAATAGGGATTCTCAGTCCCAAACTAAAAAATGCAAATAATTAAACAAAACTTCCCCGGGACTGTTGTTGGTTTGGACGGCACCCGTTGTTTCGGACAAGCAGTGGAATGTGATTGTTGGTGGAGGGGGAGTAAACCTTTACTTTTATCGCTTGGGAACCGCCACTAGCGTGCTTAGCATGGAAGATGTTGATAACTGATGGTCGTGAAGTGAATGAGAAGGGTGCATGTCTCAAAATAGCATTTATCTCTGTTTTAAAAATTGAGCTCTGGCACCTATGCAAATCTCTGCTTCCCTCTGCGAAGGGACTTTCTATTTACTTTTATGTTGCACCACCACCTTCTAAATACAAGCGCCAAAAACTGAGTAGAGCACAACTGTCATGATTTATGCATTGTGTGTAGCTAATGTTGGGTGCATCATGACTGGATCTTTTCTACCATGAATTACAATATTTAGTCGCTGCTTGAACTTCGGAGGTGCTCTGCATTTATGTTTTGCGGTCTCAGAAAGGGCTAGCGAGATACCACTATTTTCATATTATATCATGGTTGTTTTGAAAACATGTTGCTGTTTGAGATATCTTATTATTGCTCGCTAGCTGATTATGTCATTGATATGAATCATTATAATCTTTAAGAGTTATTGTTGACATGGTTAGTTATAATGATGGCTGAAAACCTGGGTGTTGTTTAAGCTTGTTTATGCAAACAAGAGCAAAAGAGTTCATAAAAGTTTTTCTTTCTCACTTTCAGTTTATCAACTGAATTGCTTGAGGACAAGCAAAGGTTTAAGCTTGGGGGAGTTGATACGTCTTCAATGTATCTACTTTTTCTCACGCTTTTCCTCTTGTTTTGGACTCTAATTTGCATGATTTGGATGAAACTAACCCCGGACTGACGCTGTTTTCAGCATAACTACCATGGTGTTGTTTTTGTGCAGAAATGAAAGTTCTCAGAATGGAACGAAACTTTGCGAGGATTTTTTATATCAATAATAAGAATTTTGGGAGCCAAGACCCACCAGAGAGGGGCCCCTTGGTGGGCACAACCCACCAGGGCGCCCCCTCTCCTGGCGCGCCCAGGTGGGTTGTACCTACTTGGTGGCCCCGCTGACGACCCCCCTGATACTATAAAATCACATTTTTCTAGAAAAAATCAGGGAGAAAGAATTATCGTGATCCACGAGATGGAGCCGCCGCCAGGCCCTGTTCTTCCTCAGGAGGGCAAATCTGGAGTCCGTTTGGGGCTCCGGAGAGGGGGATCTTCGTTCTTCGTCATCACCAACCCTTCTCCATCGCCAATTCCTTGATGCTCCCCACAGGGAGTGAGTAATTCCTTCGTAGGCTCGCTGGTCGGTGAGGAGTTGGATGGGATTCATCATGTAATCGAGTAGTTTTGTTAGGGCCTAATCCCTAGTATCCATTATTTTCTTAGATTGATGTTGCTATGACTTAGCTATGCTTAATGCTTGTCACTTTGGGCCCGGGTGCCATGAACTCAGATCTGAACCGTTTATGAATTCATCATTATATCCATGTTTTAGATCCGATCTTGCAAGTTATAGTCACCTACTACGGTTATGATCCGGCAACCCCGGAGTGACAACAACCGGGCCCTCTCCCGGTGATGACCGTAGTTTGAGGAGTTCATGTATTCACTATGTGTTTATGCTTTGTACCGTTTCTCTATTAAAAGGAGGCCTTATTATCCCTTAGTTTCTAATATGGACCCCGCTGCCACGGGAGGGTAGGACAAAAGATGTCATGCAAGTTCTTTTAATAAAGCACGTATGACTATTTACGGAATACATGCCTACATTATATCGATGAACTAGAGCTAGTGTCGTATCGCCCTAGGTTATAACTGTCATATGATGAATATCATCCAACAAGTCACCGATCCAATGCCTATGAATTTATCCTTATTGATCTTGCTATGTTACTATTGCTATCATCACTGTTACACTTGCTACAAATTACTGCTATCACTGTTACCGTTACCGTTGATGCTGTCACTATTATCAAAACTATCAAACTTCTTTGCTACTGATCACTTTGCTACAGATAATTAATCTCCAGGTGTGGTTGAATTGACAACTCAGCTGCTAATACCTTCAAATATTCTTTAGCTCCCCTCTTGTCGAATCTATAAATTTGGGTTGAATACTCTACCCTCGAAAACTATTGCGATCCCCTATACTTGTGGGTTATCACAAGCCGGTTGAAGACTCCAACCCTTTTGAGCAGGAAAAACAATTGCCAGAGGCCTCTCATCCAACTGCTGGGGCCACTATTGATCACCCACCACCAGAAGAACATGACGTCACCATAGATCATATGGATGTTGAACCGGCCATCTCTAAGCCGCGAAGCCCAAGCAAGCCCACTGAAGAGAAGGCTGACAATGTCATCGTCACCGGATTTGGTTATACAACACCGGGTAACCCCACTGTCTTATCCAAGCATAGCACCAAAGAAGAAATTTCTACTGCTGATAAAGGCAAGTGGAAGGTCGACTTAGAGAGCTACGCCCAGTTTGGTGCTCAAGAAATCCATTCCGGTTGTTTGAACTGTTTATATATCAGTCGTGATTTTGAAGCCAGCTTGGTCAACATGATGAAGGATCGCTATGAGGTAATTCAATCAAATCCTCCTCATAAATATATTTCTATCAGCCGCCAAGTCTATAGGATATGATAGAATTGAATACGCTGTAGACTTTTAAATAGTCGTAAATAGAAGAACATCATCACTAGTAGCCCCCAAGGGCCGGCTTAAAATGTTAAGTTAAGCTGGGAATTCAATTAGCAGTAATCAATGTTGCATCTGTAGCCCCCAAGGGCCAGCTTAATCAGTATGAATAAACCGGGACTTACCACCATGACTGAAACCAATATCCCAACCTGTAGTCTTTATAAATCGGATCATATCATTTTATCCGGGTCAGCAAACAGATTTGTCTTGAAAAGAGCAATAGGCATTAGCCCCCAAGTGCCAAGGAAAATACTTGTATTGTGCATGGGACTTCAAAAATAATTATGATCATAATACCTTCCATGTTTGTTCATGTCACGGGCTGAACTAACAGAGAAGGACTCTCAAATCAACGATGTGAAGGCCAACATTAAAACTCAGCAATCTGAGACATCCAAAGCCAAGTCAGAACTGAAGAGTGCACTGGAAAACATTGAACAGTTGAAACAAAGCTTGAATGCTGACAAAGCCGGCTGGGAGACCGAGAAGGCGGCTCTATTAAAGAGAGTAGAGGATGCTGAAGCCGCACTTAAACCGGTGACTGATGAGTTGTCCAGCTTAAGGCATCAGATCGATAACATGACATCAACCATCTTCGGTAAGTAGTAAACATGACTTTTCATACCCAACAAGCATATCATAATCATCTGCCGGGTTATCAATAACTTTACTGATGTAGGCTCCCGGAGCACCAAGTTGGGCTCAAACATGCGCATCAAGCTTAAAGTTGTCTACACTAGAACAACTATATACTGGCGCTCAGTGGACCATTGCTGCTACTATTCATAAGAAACAGCCGCCCACCCTTATCAAGGAAACATTGGAAAAGTTGTCAGTGTTACCCAAAAGGATTGAAGAGTTGAAGCGAGCCTCTACCAGAGGCGGTGCTTTAACCGCTTTAAGCTGAGCAAAGGTGTGGCAAGCAGATCTTGATCCGGAAGACTTGGCCAATGGTTGCCCAAGTGTGAAAGAAGATGGGCTGCCTTGCAGCGCTGATGACTTTGAAGAAATAGCAAGAGCAATGCGTCCATTAGCGACCCGACTGGCTGAAGAGACCAATCTATCCCAATACCAGGCGGCTTATGACGCTGATAACAAGAAGATGAAGGCACCGATTCATCCAGAGGTGGATCTAATCCCACCGACGCGTAAGCATACCTTCGCTCCTGACACTGATCCATCCAACTTTATTGATGATGAAGTTGTGTTTAGAGGTTTGTCCGGTGTCAACTGGTCTATGCCTGACTTCCAGCCAATGGATAATCAAGGAGCTGGAGAAGAAGAAACGCATGATGACCCAGAGGCTTCAACCCATCAAGAATAGAAATCTAAATTCCTGAGCCGGTGCCAGTCATAGCGTCTTGACGTTATATATGAAAAACACTTGTCCTTTTGGGCCTTCAGATGCCTTGTAATAGGCTAGTTTAAACAATTCTGCTCTGTCACACCATCGTGCATGTTTTATTTGCATAACACTGCTGATCTGTCACTTGAAGATCTGCCACTTATGCTTGTGACATTCGACCAGACTTGTCATTTTTTCCCTGTACATAAACATATAACAAGTGCCCCGGCGGTTTACCCCAGGGCGGGTCACAATACCCCACATAAAAACCACTGGTGACTAAATAGTCCAAAACCAGGGTCGGTTTGTCAAAACCTTATATAATCATAATAAAATAAATATCATACCTGTGATATTTGTTCATACGGCCGACTGATCATACGTCGTGTAGTAAGGGTAACATCCCAAAGACAGAAGCACAACGCCCTGTTCAATTAATTCATACCGCCGGCTTACAACGCCGCATGCAGCAAGGGGTAACATTCCAAAGCTTTGAGCTAGTACTCCAAGTATATAGTCATCACACACTGGCGACGTAAAGTCCAAAGCGAGGCCGGGTTAATAAACTCCGGATAAATTCATACATGAACCATAAGGCAATATAGCCCTCATCGGTTTTCAAGCATGTATTAACATGTCACAAGAGATGAACCTAAAAAAATGTTCAAATCAAATATAAATCAAAAAACAAGACTTTAATAGGCTGCCAAGCCTTAAAGTCAAGTGATGTTCAAGGGCTGCACATCCACTGAGTTAAACCTTCATTCAAACCTTGTAAGCCGGGCCTCACCTGACCAATCGCCGTTTTAACTTTGACAAGTTCAGGGTCTTTATAAGATTGACTGTCAAGAGTACGGTGAGTCATTCCAAGATTACCTGGGCGGAGTGGCAGACTTACAAAAGGCAGGATAACCCAATTTTTTTGGTGAATACACCTGGCGTCCAATCCTATTACAAGGGTCAACAAAGCTCTGTCCATTAACAAAGAGCCCCCAAGTAATAGTTCATTCCAGGCGTACAAGCCGGATCAGCAGGGTAGTCATAGCTATGCTCAATGAGCAGGAAGCCCCCAAGTATTTGGTAATCATGGCGTACAAGCCGGATCAAGAGGGTAGTCATTGCTATGCTCAATGAGCAGGGAGCCCCCAAGTGATCATATGAAGTGACAATAAAGACTCATTATTCTCAGAAATGAAACGACAAAGGCCCTAAATTATCAGGGATGCCGGCTTGATTATATTCATCATAATATATACATTGTCAAAATATGTACGTCACAAGAGCCGGTGGCTCAGGTGTAATAAGGCCGAAGATGAGAAATAATCCATGGCCGGCGGGTCTCCTCCTCCGACGTGCATGAGTCCTTGTGGTCTCGAACATCGATAAGGTAGTATGACCCATTATTCAGATTTTTGCTGACCACAAAGGGTCCTTCCCAAGGTGGGGATAGCTTGTGCATATCAGTTTGATCCTGGATAAGCCGGAGCAACAAATCGCCTTCTTGAAAGGTCCTAGTTTTAACCCGACGGCTATGATAACGGCGCAAATCTTGCTGGTAAATCGCCGAACGAGCCGGCACCAGGTCACGCTCCTCATCCAACAGGTCAATAGCATCCTGACGTGCTTTTTCATTATCAGCTTCAACATAAGCCGCCACACGAGGTGAACCGTGACAGATGTCACTAGGGAGAACCGCCTCTGCTCCGTAAACCATGAAGAAAGGCGTGTAACCCGTAGATCTGTTGGGGTGGTATTGATGCTCCATAACACTAAGGGTAATTCCTCCACCCAACAACCCGGCATCCTCTGCAAAGGGACCATAAGCCGGGGCTTGATGCCTCTCAGAATTTCTTGATTGGCTCTCTCAGCTTGACCATTGGACTGGGGGTGAGCCACTGATGATATATCAAGTCGAATATGCTCTCGTTGACAAACTCTTTCATAGCACCCTTGGACAGATTGGTGCCATTATCAGTTATAATACTGTGGGGAAAACCAAAATGGAAAATCACCTTTTTTGATGAATTGAACCGCCGTCGCCGCGTCACACTTACTAACTGGCTCTGCTTCAACCCAATTTGTAAATTTGTCAACCGCCACCAAAAGGTGGGTCTTTTTATCTTTGGACCTTTTGAAAGGTCCAATCATATCAAGCCCCCAGACTGCAAATTGGCAAGCAATTGGAGTCATCCTCAATTCTTGAGCCGGCACGTGAGCTCGTCTCGAGAATTTCTGACAACCATCACATTTACTGACCAAATCCTCTGCATCAACATGAGCCGTCAGCCAATAAAATCCATGACGAAAAGCCTTGGCCACGAGAGACATAGAGCCGGCATGATGACCACAATCCCCTTCATAAATCTCTCATAGAATCTCACGGCCCTCATCAGGAGAAACACAATGTAGAAATACCCCTGTGACACTCCAACGATGCAACTCTCCATTGACAATAGTCATTGACTTAGACCGCCGGGTTATCTGCCTGGCCAAAGTTTCATTGTCAGGTAACTCGACCCAAGTCATATAAGCCAAATATGGAACTATCCAATCAGGAATAGCATGAAGAGCGGCCACCAATTGTGCCCCCGGGTCAGGAATAGCACGATCTTCCTTTGTAGGCAATTTGACTGAAGGATTATGCAGAATATCAAGGAAAACATTCGGTGGCACCGGCTTACGCTGGGACCCCAACCGGCTTAAAGCATCAGATGCCTCGTTTTTCCTTCGATCAACATGCTCTACTTGATAGCCCTTGAAGTGACCAACAATAGCATCAACCTCTCGGTGATAAGCCACCATGAGTGGGTCCTTAGAATCCCAAGTGCCTAAAACTTGCTGAGCCACCAAATCCGAGTCACCAAAACACCTCACCCGGCTTAGATTCATCTCTTTAGCCATCCGAATACCATGGAGTAAGGCTTCATACTAAGCTGCATTGTTAGTACAAGGGAACATCAACCTTAAAACATAACAAAATTTATCACCTCGTGGGGAAGTCAAAATAACTCTAGCCCCCGAGCCTTCCAACTGCCTGGACCCATCAAAGTGAATAGTCCAATACGTGCTATCCGGCTTCTCCTCAGGCATCTGCAGCTCTGTCCAATCATTGATGAAATCCACAAGTGCTTGAGATTTCATGACTGTGCGAGGCATATACTTCAAACCATGGGGTCCAAGCTCAATAGCCCACTTGGCTGCCCGACCTATGGCTTCTCTGTTTTGAATAATGCCCCCTAAAGGAGTAGAACTAACCACAGTGATGGGATGACCCAAAAAATATTGCTTGAGTAGTTGACTAGCCATGAACACCCCATATACCAGCTTCTGCCAATGTGGATATCTCTGCTTGGACTCAATGAGCACCTCACTGATGTAGTAAACCGACCGCTGAACCGGATATTCCTTGCCTGACTCCTTCCTTTCCACTACAATTGCCACGCTGACAACTCGACTATTGGCAGCCACATATAACAACAAAGGCTCTTTATCAATGGGAGCAGCAAGAACTGGCAGTTCAGCTAACTATTTCTTCAAGGCTTCAAACGCCTGATCAGCAGCATCACTCCAGACAAAGTGATATGTTTTCTTCATCATCTGGTATAGAGGGATAGCTTTTTCTCCCAACCGGCTTATGAACCGGCTCAAGGCCGCAATATGACCTGCCAGACGCTGAACATCATTGATACACGCCGCTTTAGCCAAGGAAGTAATATCCTTGATCTTTTTCGGGTTAGCTTCAATGCCTCTTTCAGAAACCAGAAAACCCAAGAGATTGCCTGCTCGCACACCGAAGACACATTTGGCCGGGTTAAGCATCATCTTGTAGACCCGGAGATTGTCAAAGGTCTCTTTCAGATCATCTATCAGGGTTTCCTTCTTCCTGGATTTCACCACAATATCATCCACATAAGCATGAACATTGCGCCCAATCTGATTATGAAAACAATTTTGCACACACTGCTGGTAAGTCGCCTGGGCACTCTTGAGCCCCAAAGGCATGGACACATAACAGAAGGCTCCAAAAGGAGTGATAAAGGCTATCTTCTCCTGGTACTTAACTACCATCTTGATCTGATGATATCCAGAATAAGCATCCAAAAAACTCAAACACTCACAACCCGCCGTAGCATCAATAATTTGATCAATACAAGGGAGAGAAAAAGGATCAGCCGGACATGCCTTATTAAGGTCTGTATAATCCACACACATGCGCCAAGTGCCATTCTTCTTAAGTACCAGCACCGGGTTAGCCAACCATTCAGGATGGAAAACTTCAACAATAAACCAAGCTGCCAAGAGCCGGGCCACTTCTTCACCAATGGCCTTACGTCTTCCTTCATTAAAGCGACGAAAGAATTGCTTGACCGGTTTAAATTTGGGATCAATATTGAGAGTGTGCTTAGCGAGTTCCCTCGGTACACCTGGCATGTCTGAAGGTTTCCATGCAAAGATGTCCCGGTTCTCACGGATGAACTCGATGAGCGTGCTTTCCTATTTCGGATCCAGATTAGCACTGATACTGAACTGCTTGGATGAATCGCCAGGAACGAAATCAACCAATTTAGTCTCGTCCGCCGACTTAAACTTCAACAGCGGGTCATGCTCCGTAGTTGGCTTCTTCAAAGATGTCATATCTACCGGATCAACATTATCCTTGTAAAGTTTTAACTGTTCTGTTGCACAAACATACTCAATATAAGCAGCATCGCCTTCTTCACACTGCAAGGCTATCTTCCGGCTCCCATGTACTGTGATGGTACCCTTGTGACCCGGCATCTTAGGCTGCAAATAAACATAACAAGGCCTTGCCATGAACTTAGCATAAGCCGGCCGCCCAAATAGAGCATGATAAGGACTCTTGATTTTAACCACCTCAAAAGTCAATTTCTCATACCTGGAATCATGATCATCACCAAAAGCCACTTCCAAATATATTTCACCCACTGGATACGCTGACTTACCAGGCACCACACCGTGAAAAACATTGTTTGATGGCTTAAGATCTTTGTCAGTCAAGCTCATACGATGAAAAGTTTCATAATACAGAATGTTGATGCTGCTGCCCCCGTCCATGAGTACCTTAGTAAATCTGTACCCTCCAACCTGAGGTGCCACCACTAGAGCTAAGTGGCCCGGATTATCAACCCGGGGCGGGTGGTCCTCATGGCTCCAGAGAATAGGGTGTTCAGACCATCGCAAGTAACGGGGAATCGCCGGCTCAACTACGTTCACTGCCCTTTTATGGAGCTTTTGATCCTGCTTACAAAAACTCATGGTGAAGATGTGGTACTGTCCACTATTTAACTGCTTCAGGTTACTGTGATAACCAGACTGCTGCTGCTGATTCCCTTGACCAGACTATTGATTAAAACTACCTTGATTGCCTTTGGCCCTGGAAGCTGGAATTTGAACCGCCACCACCAAAACCAGGACCGTGAGAGCCGGATCCCGAACTGCAGTTCGGTCCATGATTATTCTAGAAAAAATTGGAATTCCGATATTCCTTCATGATGAAGCAATCCTTCCATAGATGAGTGGCTGGCTTCTCGTCCGTACCATGCTTTGGATAAGGCTGATTCATCATTGCCTCAAGGTTAAATTTTGGTCCTCCAAATCGGGCCGCTTTTCCCTTGCGACACTGATTATTATTCTGTCTATTGGTGTTAGCCACAAAGTCTAAATTACCATCAGCCTTGTGCTTACCATTGCCACCTTGACTCGCCGGGTTATGCTGATGCCCTTTCGTATTGTTGCTCTTCTTTCCCTTACCCGACTTCTCATCATCAGACTAGGGGTCCTTGGTACTATCAGAGTCGGCATATTTGACGAGAGCCTCCCTTAGCTCCCCTATGTCGTTGCAGTGGCGTTTAAGCCGCCCCAGCTTCTGCTTCAACGGGAGGAAACGACAATTCTTCTCCAACATCAGGACTGCTGAGCCGGCATTGATACTATCCGAAGAATGTATAATAGCTGAGATTCGGCGCACCCAATGGGTTGTTGACTCGCCCTCACCTTGAACATAGGAATCCAAATCCAGGGTTGACATGGGCTACTTGCATGTGTCTTTAAAATTCTAGATAAAATGAACTTTTAACTCTGCCCATGACTTAATGGAGTTAGCGGGTAGCCCTTTCAACCAAATACGAGCCGACCCATCCAACATCATGGTGAATTACTTAGCACATGCAGCATCACTAACATCCAACATCTCCATGGCCATCTCATAACTCTCAATCCAAGCCTTAGGGGGCCGATCTGCTGTGTAATTAGGCACTTTACGAGGACCCTTAAAATCCATACGTAAATGCTCGTTACACAGAGCTGGCACTAAACACGACACGCCCAAGGTTCTAGACGTCACACCTGCCTTCACCGAAGCTGATGGATAAACCGGAGATTGTTGTTGAGCCGCTAGCGGAGCCGCCAACTCAGCCTCCCGGTGCGCCCTGCCCTGATTCATCAGGGTCTGTGCATCAGCACCACCATGCGCCGGGTCATGCCCACGCGGCTGGTTACGACACTGTTCACTACTCGAAACTGCTGGTGAGTCAATGTGCCTGCTATAACTCCGACTTGGACGAGGGGTTGAGTGAATCCTTTCACGGCCGTACGAATAAGCCGCCGGCTGATCCAACGCCGTCTGAAGAAGCTCTCTAGCCCCTCGTGTCTCAATTGCAGCTAGAGACTCGCCTTCAACTGGTAGAGCTGCCAATCGCGTTGCCGTAGCAATCATATTATCCAAAGGGTTAGAATAATTACCCGGCGGTGTCAGAATGTGCTGAGGCAGAGTATTATTCAAACGAGGCGGATCCATCGCACGCGGCTGAACCAGTGCTCCAGCCACGGGCGCCTCGACCGCCCGGTTCACCACCGGCGGGTCACTGTTCCCTGCTCCAGGCGTGTTGAAGAGGTTCCTTGCGTCATAAACCGGGGGTAAACGACTCTGGTGCCTCCTCCTCATGATCTCGTTTGAGGCATTCTGATCCAAGGTGAGCTGGAAAGATTCTGCCTAGATCTGTTGTGCCTGGGCATCCAAAGCAGCTCGCTCCGTGGCCATCCTAGCGTTCTCAGCCACCAGCTCTTCCTTGGCTTGAGCTATCTCATCTCGTAGCTTCGCCACATCTATCTTGTGCTGTTCCTGGTTGTCCGGGGTTACCTCCACCCCCATCAGAGTCACCAAAGCCTCCAATAACTCTGTCAAAGCTTGAACCGGCGGGCACGCAGTGCCACTAGCCCCAGCCATCGCCACAACATTTGAACTAGAGGTCATAGCCGCGGCGGTTGTTGAACCGAGCGCCGACTGTGTACCGGCCATGAAGATCGCAACCCTGTTCGGCGGCTCAGAGGGGTCCGGAATAATGTCGCCATCGGAACAGCCCCCAAGCCAGTCGTCTTGCACCTGATACATTGAATTATTCTCGCCTATGGATGATTCACCATCAGAGTAGATGGCCGTCTCACCACCAGACACAGATCCTTCTTCAACTTTCGCCCCATGGATGAAACCAACAAAGGCACGCTTCACAGCGGGTTGAACTTGGGCGGGTCGTGCATGCTGAGCCGTCTCGATGATGTCGGCGCAGGTGTCTGGCTCAGGGCCCGGTTCGCCAATCTTGCCGATGAAGACGTGGATTCCGCCGAAGGGGACCCGGTACCCGTACTCAATTGAGCCGGCCTTGGGGCCCCAGCCTGCATCGTCGATGTAGAGCTTTCTGCGACGACTCTTGGTCATCCGGCCGACAACGTATCCCTTGATCCCTTCGAAGCTGCCCTTTAAGAACTCAAAACCACCATGCGCTAGCCCCACGGTGGGTGCCAACTATCGTGGAATTGACACGGCAGATGTCCTAGCGGAAGGACTTAGTCGTGGAGCCATCACAAGGTTAGCTTAAAGGGGTAAAACACAACATAGGACACAGAGGGTTTATATTGGTTTGGCCCCTTGCGGTGAAGGTAAAGGCCTACTCCAATTTGGGATTCTATTTCCTGGGTATCGATTACCAGGGAGCGAATGCACTTGACCTAGTTCTCGATCTTTTGTTTTCTTGCCTTAAACTACCGCCGAGTCGTCCCTTTATATACACAGGTTGATGCCCGGCGGCTCATACACAATGTGTCCGGCTCGGTGACTAACTACGCTTTCCTTACAAAACAAGTCATACACATATGGTGGTTCACCCTCTTGGGCCTCAAGTCGCCTCTGGGTCTTGGGCTGTCAACGGGCTTGTATGATCCGCCATCTTCATTGATAAGCCGCTAGTAGTATGACCCGGCCCCTCCTTGGCGGTTCATACCCAGTAGTTATATTCCCAACAATAAGCACGTATGACTATATACGTAACACATGCCCACATTACATTGATGAATTGGAGCCATTGTGTATCGCTATAGGTTGTGAATGTTACCTGATGAATATACATCCAACACAAATATCATTCATTGATCCAATGCCTATGCTTTTCGCATATTGATCTCTGCTAAGTTACTTTCGTTGTTGCCACTGTTACAATCACTACAAAACTGCTACTTCTACTGTTACCATTACTATTGGTACAGTTATCACTGCTATCAAACTATCATACTACTGTGCTACTGATCACTTTGCTGTAGATATTTAGTTCACCAGGTGTGGTTGAATTGACAACTCAACTGTTAATACTTACAAATATTCTTGGGCTCCCCTTCTATTGAATCAATAAATTTGGGTGAAATACTACCCTCAAAAACTGTTGCTATCCCCTATACATGTGGGTTATCACACAATGGGTTGGGATCAAGATCGTTACCATCATCGAGTTGCAGCAGAAGAAGAATGTGTCAGTCTAGATCATACTTGGAGTCCCTCGAACCATCGATGAAAGATCCCTCGTACCGCCCACGAACGGTCTCTCGAACAAAAGACCGAAAGCACGGCTCCTCTACATTGTTGCGAGCGTGCATATGATCCAGTAGCTCCTCGCCGTCCAAAGCTAATCATCGCCGGAGAATTAGAGGGAGGAGATTAGAACCACACTGGGCTTCTAATTATGAGGACAAGAGGATTAGCCTAGCTCTAATTAGTCAACTAGGACCAACTAGAACTAGAACTAGAAGAACTAGAGGAAGCTCCAAAACTTGTATATTAATAATAGAGCAAAAAAACCTAATATATAGGTTGGAGGAGGAGGAGAGGGCAGCCACCAAAGAGGGAAAGTCCCCCTTGGGGCGCCGAACAAAGGGGGAGTAGTGAAAGTGCTAGTGATCGACTAGAGGGGGGGGGGTGAATAGGCGATTTTTATGAAAGTCTTCAAAACACGAGGTCTTTGAAGACAAACAGATGAAGTGAGCCTATTGATATGCAGCGGAAGATAGACTACACTAGACAAGCCATAGTCAAATGGGCAGTATTGTGAAATCACGAAGACTATCAGCAGCTAGGTAGTGTGGATCAGAAAGGAAGACAGTATGAAGCCAAACAGGTAATAGTCTTCACACAGTGAAGTCAATCAGATCAGACAAGCAAGCAATGACTTCACGAAGACAAACTGAAAAGTAAAGGAAGTAGGTAGAACCAGTTGCTTGGTGAAGACAAGGATTTGGTAGACCAGTTCCAATTGCTGTGACAATTGTACATCTAGTTAGGGAGGCTGAGATTGAACTCAGAAGACTGCGTCTTCACATTATTCCCCCTGAGCTAAGGACACCCAGTCCTCGCCCAATCACTTTGGTAAGTCTTCAAGGTAGACTTCCAAACCTTCACAGACTTCATTCACCGGCGATCCACAACGACTCTGGGATGCTCAGAACGCGACGCCTAACCCGCTGGAGGATTCACAGTCCTCAAGTGTAATAAGTCTTCAGGTCACGTGGACATAAAGACTTCAGTGATGCCTAACACTCTTTGGCTCTGGGTGTTTTGGGCTTTGTCCTCTCAAGGATCTCTCTCTCAAAGGCTTCGGAGGTGGGTTGCTCTCAAACGACAAAAGCCGTGCACTAACTCTGAGCAGCCACCAATTTATGGTGTAGGGGGTGGGCTATATATAGCCTGGAGGCAACCCGACATGATATCTCCGAAATGACCCTGGGTCACTAAGGAACCGACACGTGTCCAACGGTCAGATTTCAAACACGCGCGACATCTTGGCTTGGGCTACAAGCAAGGCTGACTCATCCAACTCTGGATAAGATTTGCTCTCATTGTCTTCGCTCAAAGACATAGGATTTTGGTTGAGCATCACATCAGTCATATGACTTTGTTCACTTGGACCCCACTTAACAGTACTGTTGTTGCTATGACTCAATAAAGAAGAAAAGGAAACTACAAAACAACTATGTCTTCGCACTCCATAGTCTTCAAGTGAATGTCTTCACATGTCATTATCTTCATCGTGAATGTCTTCACGAACCACCATTGCCTTCAATGTCTTCATACATTTTTAGGGGTCATCTCTGGTAGGTGAACCCAATCAATGAGGGACTACTACCTGTGTTATCGTGCAATTCTCACAAAAACATTAGTCCCTCAACCAAGTTTGTCGTCAATACTCCAAAACCAACTAGGGGTGGCACTAGATGCACTTACAATCTCCCCCTTTTTGGTGATTGATGACAAACTGGTTGTGGTTTTCAACAGGGATAAAAAGTATGTGAAAGTTAAGGATCATACACTACAGGAATCAGGCACTTTGCCGTCTGCCATGGCTAACGACAAAGGCATGCCTGGCGGATGGCAAAGGCCTTTGCCGTCAGCCAGCAGACGGCAACAGGTCCGGCTGAATAGGCTACGACGAAGGGCTCTTTGCCGTCTGCTAGCAGACGACAAAGATGAAATGTTCTTTGTCGACTGCCAGCAAACGGCAAAGGACCTGGATGGCACACGTGGCAGCTTAGGGCCGTTAAGGGGTTAACGGCATGCTTTGCCATCTGCTGGTAGATGACAAAGATGCAAAGTTCTTTGTCTTCTGCCAGCGGACGGCAAAGAAACCATATATGCTAGCCTAGTGCCCCCCCAGGTTGTAGGTAGTTGCCATGTGGCAGCTTTGCTGTCAGCTGGCTGAGGGCAAAGCTCTTTGCTGTCTGCCAGCAGACGACAAAGTGCCTGTATAGCCCCTGTTTTTTCTTAAATTAATTCAATTTGACAGAATTTCACAGATATATATATATACACATTTCAAAATAATTTCAACAAGCATACCAACAATAAGTTTCCAACAACATAAGAAACATACAAGTTTCCAACAACATATCCAACATACGATGATTTCCAACAAGAAGTTTCCAACAACATATCCAGATATACATACATATCTAAAAGAAGTTTCCAACAAGTTTCCATAAACAAAAAGGAAGCACAAGGAGAAGAGTACACTCCATCAATGCAAGCTTCCTCATCTAAAGCAAATCTGAAATTTGGGCAAGATGAAAGTTAGAAGAAGAAGAAGAAGACTAGTTAGAAGAAAAAGAAGAAAAGGAAGAAGAAAAAGAAGAAGAAAAAGAAGAAGAAGAATTTGTCTTCTCTTTCTTTTTCTCCTCTCATCTTCTTTATCTTATTCTTCTTCTAACTAAGCTAGGTAAAAATGCTAAGTGTGTAGGTCATTTTAGAGCTAAGCTAGGTAAATAGGTCATTTTGGAGTTAACCTAGTAAAATGGATCATATTGGAGCTAACCTAGGTAAACATGTCATTTTGGAGCTAACCTAGGTAAAATGGATCATATTGGAGCGAACCTAGGTAAACTTGGTCATTTGGGAGCTAACCTAGGTAAAACTTATGCCATTTTTAGTTAACTAAGCATATTATGCCATTTTTGACATAAGTAAGCTAAGTATAGGTCTTTCTTGAGCTAACCCAGGTAACTAAGCATATTAGAGCTAATTTAGCATTTTAGAGCTAACTTAGGGCTAACTTATGTCATTTTGGACCTAACTTAGGTAAAATTGATCATTTTGGAGCTAATTAGGTTTATTATGTCATTGTCGAGGAAAATAAACTAACTATATGACATATATGAGGTTACCAAGATTGTTATGCCGTTTCGAACCTAAGTAAGCTAATTATGCCATTTTTTACATAAGTAAGCCAAGTGTATGTCATTATTGAGCAAACTAGGTAACTAAGCATATTAGAGATAACTTAGCATATTAGAGCTAACTTAGGTCATTTCGGGGGAAACAAAGCTAAGTATAGATCATTTTGGAGATCTGACATACCTAACATACTTCACTCCTCCTTCTTCTCCTTCTCCTTCATCATCCAGATGCACTTAGAGCGGCGAGGCAGTGGGATGTACTCTTCTACCACAATTGGCATGTCATGTCGCCGGCTGTGGGATCGCCGGTGCCACCACCATCGCGAGGTCATTGTCAGGCACCACCACCATCGCGAGGCCATCTTCAGGCAGCACCATCACTAGGTCATCCTCAGCGACCACCATCTCTTGCCCATCGTCAGCCACCACCATAGCTTGGCCATCATCAGCCACCACCATCGCGAGGTCATCGTCAGACAGAATAGGCTGCACCTCCTCATCCGCACTCTACTCCTCTTCTTCCCCACTCCATTCCGGATCATCCTCGCTGCTGCTTTCGCTGTAGCTAGACTCGCTGCTGCTTTTGCTGTAGCCAGAGTCGTTGCCGCTGCTCCGATTGCCTGACCAAATGTAACAAAGTTTTTTTTAACAATGAGTGTGAGACAAAGCCAAATGGAGAGGAAGAAGAGGCGGAGCGTACTAGCATCGTCGTTGTCCTGGTAGCGCATGCGGCACATAGTTTCATTGAACACCTTCACGGTGAGCATGGCGTCGCCGTCGTACCTGAAGACAAGGAAGTACCCGTGCCGTGCTACCTCTTGAGCATGCGTTGGTTTTCCCTTGAAGAGGAAAGGGTGATGCAGCAAAGTAGCGTAAGTATTTCCCTCAGTTTTGAGAACCAAGGTATCAATCCAGTAGGAGACTACACGCAAATCCCTCGTACATGCACAAATAATCAAGAACCTTGCAACCAACGCGATAAAGGGGTTGTCAATCCCTTCACAGACACTTGCAAAAGTGAGATCTGATAAAGATAATAAGATAAATATTTTTGGTATTTTTTGTTGTATAGATTGAAAAGTAAAGATTGCAAAATAAACGACGACAGAAATAGCAGGTTGGCGGGAGATTAATATGATGGAAGATAGACCCCGGGGCCATAGGTTTCACTAGTGGCTTCTCTCAAGATAGCATAAGTATTACGGTGGGCCATAGGTTTCACTAGCGCATAATTATGAGAATATCTAGGCATGATCATGTATATAGGCATCACGTCTATGACAAGTAGACCGAAACGATTCTGCATCTACTACTATTACTCCACACATCGACCGCTATCCAGCATGCATCTAGAGTATTAAGTTCATAACAACAGAGTAACGCATTAGGCAAGATGACATGATGTAGAGGGATAAACTCAAGCAATATGATATAAACCCCATCTTTTTATCCTCGATGGCAACAATACAATACGTGCCTTGCTGCCCCTGCTGTCACTGGGAAAGGACACCGCAAGATTGAACCCAAAGCTAAGCACTTCTCCCATTGCAAGAAAGATCAATCTAGTAGGCCAAACCAAACTGATAATTCGAAGAGACTTGCAAAGATATTAAATCATGCATATAAGAATTCAGACAAGAATCAAATATTGTTCATAGATAATCTTGATCATAAACCCACAATTCATCGGATCTCGACAAACACACCGCAAAAAGTATTACATTGAATAGATCTCCAATAGAATCGAGGAGAACTTTGTATTGAGATCCAAAGAGAGAGAAGAAGCCATCTAGCTAATAACTATGGACCCAAAGGTCTGTGATAAACTACTCACACATCATCGGAGAGGCTATGGTGTTGATGTAGAAGCCCTCCGTGATCGATTCCCCCTCCGGCGGAGCACCGGAAAAAGGCCCCAAGATGGGATCTCACGGGTACAGAAGGTTGCGGCGGTGGAAATAGGGTTTCGTGGTGCTCTTGGATGTTTTCAGGGTATATGAGTATATATATGCGAAAGAAGTAGGTCGGTGGAGCCACGAGGGGCCCATGAGGGTGGGGGGTGCGCCTACCCCGTGTCCGCCTCATTGCTTCCTTGATGTCCACTCAAAGTTTCTTGGATTGCGTTTGTTCCAAAAACGATCCTCACGAAGGTTTCATTCTATTTGGATTCTGTTTGATATTCCTTTTCTGTGAAACACTGAAATAGGCAAAAAACAGAAATTTGCACTGGGCCTTCGGTTAATAGGTTAGTCCCAAAAATAATATAAAAGTGCATAATAAAGCCCATTAAACATCCAAAACAGATAATATAATAGCATGGAACAATAAAAAATTATAGATACGTTGGAGACGTATCATGCCGCAGGCCGTAGGCACGGACGAACTGCTCCCAGCCACGACACAGGTACATGTGGTCGTTCCTGATCACCACCTCCACGTCCCAAATCCTGTGAAGCCCGCTGTCGGCCTGTCGCTGCTTCACATTCTTTGGTCGATGGCCGTCCAACATCTCCATAAAAGTGTCAGGCAGCCTCTGCAATGTGGGTCAAGGAGTGATGTAGCAAACAACAGAGTTATGATAAAGAGATGGTTGAAGGGGAGATCTCTCCTTTTATATACCCGCCTCTTGGGGGAATTCTCAAGTATGATCGTGAAGAACTCGAAACCTTCCAAGTCGTACTCCAGTGTGGCAGAGCGCAGCCTGCGGTGGCGGCCTCCCCCCATCTCTGATAAGCAGCAGAAGAGACCAATTACTACCCTTACAACATTATCATATAACATTACAGCAGCAGAAGATAATCAACTACAATTAATTAATTTGGTAGGTTAGTTGGCAATAGTTGGAACAGTGCCAAGTTTTTAGACATGAAAGAAAACTGACAAAAAAAAGCAATGCACTTGTGCTCAACAACATCAACAACACTTAATTAATTTCGTAGGTTAGTTGGCAATGGCAATTGGCCCCCCTTCAAAACTAGGGATTTTTTAGACATGAAAGAAAACTGAAAATGTTGAAGAAGAGAGCATAGTAATCTAAAAAACAGAGCATATTTTAGGTGGCGCTAGGTTGACATACTAGAGCTGAGCACAAGATTTATTAGTAGCATGTTATTCAATATATTCTTGATTATCAAATGAAAGAGAATATATATCGTCACCATGCCTATATGGTTCAATTTGTAAATCAGCCATAAACCCCCGTGAAACTACTCTCATTGCACTACACGGAAATTTACTAGGTGACATGGCAAATTTTTCAGGAACAAAGCAGATTTGACGTTGTGCTCCATGGTAGTTTTCTACATGAACTGTTCTAAATCAAGTGTGTTATCCTCATTTTTATTCTAAGTGTGGCAGTGTTTACCTACAACATGGCAATTTCACACAATCTCCTGTCGGTTACATGAAAATGAAAAACAAAAAAACAAAAAAACAGAAAGTAAACCTAAACTAAATGTGAATTTTTCATCTTCTTCTTCTTCCTCCTGTCGGCTAAACCAAAACAAACATAAAGTAAACCTAAACCTAAACAGAGAGAGAGAGAGAGAGAGAGAGAAGAGGGAGGGGTGGACACCTTGGTGTTGCGGACGGCCGGGGTCGGGGTCAGAGGCAGAGGGGGTTGGGCGTCCTTCTCGGGGGAGGGGCCGGGCCTTGGGGTCGACGGTGATGGCGTCGGGGTCGGGTGCGGCGTCGACAGTGGCGTAGGCGGGTGCGGCGTTGACGGGGGTGGCGCGGGGCGGAGGAGGGGGTCGCCGGGGCGGCGGTGGCGGCGCGGCGATGGAGGTGGCGCGGGGCAGCGGCGGCATGAGGGCGGGGTGGCATGGGGCGGCGGTGGCTCGGGCACGGGGCGTAGAGAGAGAGAGAGGGAACAGAGAGATGGGGCGCGGGCGTCGTTGGCATTTTAGTTAGGGCACGGTTCTTTGCCGTCTACTAGCAGACGACAAAGAGCCTAGCTAACGGACGTTAGTTTGGTCACTTTCTTTGCCTTCTACGAGTTGGCGGCAAAGATGCTTTGCCGCTTGCTAGCAGACGGCAAAGAAAGTGGCCGTTAGGTGGCTCTCGTGAGTGGGCCACCCTCTTTCTTTGCCGTCTGCTAGCAGACGGCAAAGACCAGGCTGACGGTAAACATGATCTTTGCCGTGAGCTCTTTCTTTGCCGTCTGTTTTGTGTAAGCTAATGGCAAAGACCTTCTTTGTTGTCAGCTGGTTGACGGCAAAGATCAAGCTGACGGCAAAGATCCCGATTGCAGTAGTGATAGACATTGTCTTCATAACTTGTAGAAGGCTCCCCCTGAAGATGTGCATATAAGTAGTTTGCCTTTGAATGCAAATGCACATGGCAGGTTTTACTTTGTGGAGATCCTCTTCAACACATGAAGACAATTCATCATGCATACACAAGTATAATGAAGATAATGAAATGCATAATGAGAAATGGGCGTCTGCAGAATGACTTCATGCGGAATTTATCATCGCATCACAGAGTAGTAGCAAAACTAGCAGAGGACCATCAAGTTTAAGTGTTACAACTCAAGAGCCAAATTGTTTCAAAAACGAGAGTTGTAAGAACTTAGCAAAAAATAGGCGACCACCCCATATGGACCCGCTTGAAGACTATCAACCTCATATGCTTCTCCCCCTTTTGTCAGTAAGGACCAAAAAGGTTTGAAGACATAGAGATCTACTCATTCCCAGTTGGAGAAGGTGCTGGAGCAGCAGGGTCGATGTTGGAGTTGGGCGGTGCAGACGGGCCTGATGCAGAGTCGTGGTGCAGTGAAACCATAGCTGGTGAAGTGGCATCGTCTTCTTCATCGATGACTCTCGCAACAATAGTTGCAGCCAAAGATGAGTACTCAAAATCTTCAATGGAAGGTGTTGGATACCAAATTGCAGATTGTGGAGGCCTAGAGTCAAACTTGAATTTCTCTGTGAAGCCATCTTCGCGAAGATCATCTTCAGACCAGAGCAGTGTAAGGCTCTTCCAGGACCGCTGATAGGCTTCATGCGCAACAAATTAATTCTTGTTAGCCAAATTACGAATGTGATTGACATCCACCAGAAGACTCTGCATTTGGCGCTTTAGCCAGTCATGATGCCTATCCTATTTCTGATGTAGGGATACAAGAAGCTCTCGGTCGTTGAGGACACAGGGATGCTTCTGAGGCCTTTGAGTAATTGTACTGGCGGTGGCTTCAGTGTTGGCACGATGTGGCAGATGCAAGTTGCCGGCCAGAGGATAAGCAGGAGCAGCAGAATTTGGCACATGAATGCCTTCAATTGGCTGAGTGGAGCTTTGATGTTCTGCATTTTGCAAGTGGAGTGGCTTCTTGGCAGGCTCAGGGTAGGTGGCTTCAAAGGACATATCAACATCAGGCAAAAATACAATATGGTTGCGTGCTGAAGGTTGATAGTTGATTGTTGAAGGAAGCTTGATCAGATGCATGACCCATGGTGCATAGAACTTCAGACCAAAGAGATCAATTCCAGAAGCAGCAAGTTGACGAATGAAGAAATCTTGTCTATTGAACATGATGCCATTGATGATATAGAAGACCAATGTCTTCATGGCGCCTTCAAGTTTGGCATCAGGTGAGTTGCCTTTGACTGGCCACAGAGTACGCCGTAGAATGTGATAGACTGTGCGGGGCAAGTACTCGAGGTCCTTGACAAAGAACTCCTTTGGATATTCAGCGTCATGGGGCAAATGCTTCATCATACTCAACATCTGGCTCAAATTGGGCTCTGGTTTCTGAAAGATGCTCTGCAGTTCATTTCGATGAAGCTGACAACCTGGTCCAAACAACTCACCAGGAGTGGGCAGGGAAGTAAGCTCGATATGTCTTGAGCTTTGGCTTCGTGATGTACATCGCCTGTTATCCACTCAAGGATCCAAGTCTTTGGATTCCTGTTGTAGCCTCGAATGTGAAGTGTGGCATAGAACTGCAGCAAAAGCTCTTCATTCCAGTGCTCCTTATCAGTCACAAATGGAAGCAACCCAACGTCTCTGAAGCAGTCAAGAGCCTCTTCAAGGCATGGCAACCCGGCAATAGCATCACGATCCAGACACTTATGAGGAAAAATCCAGTCTTGGTTGTATAGAATGCATGAGTAGTAGCTTCGTTGTTGATGGCTCCAAAACCTGTCAGAGGAGATCCTGGGCTTCTTGTAGGGGTTTTTGGCGCTGTCGAAGAATGTGTTGTGCTCTCTGAAGATGAGCACACTGAAGGAGCCTTGGGTAGTTGCAGCACTTGGAAGCCTTGGCAATCTTGGCTTCGGCTTCTGAGTTTGAGTCCTTTGCTCCACATGATAATCATATTGAGGGCCTGGAACAGTGGGTGGTACCATAATGGGCCATTTGACAGTCAGCAACTCATCACGATTGTAAGCACGTTCCATAATGTGCAGCACTGGTGGAGGAACGGCACTGTTGGCAGCATTGACTTCACGCTCCACATTGTCTTCAGCCATGACAGCGTCATTGGCTTCAGTGGCGATGGTGGTGGCAGCCACATTGGTTTCAACCTCCATGGCTTCAACGACTGGAGGGTCTGGCACGATCACATTCTCTTCTTGTACTACTGGATCACTGGCAGGGGGAACAACTTCTCTTTCTTCTTCTTTCTCCTCATCGGCTGATGCAGCCGGAATGTCTTCAGTAGCTTTGGCTTCAGACTCATGAGCAGATGCAGAAGGGATGGCTTCAGGGAACACTTGATGTGCTACTAAGCTGGTTTGATGCACATCCTCTTTTGGAATGCTCGACATGGAGACCTGGGGCCTAAGGCCTTTGCGAAGCCTGCAAAATGCAGGCGACGCCTTCGGTGAGGGAGTGGTCTGTTCCATGTAATCATCATCAAGCACCGGAGTGGTGACTTGAGCTGGTGGAGTACGGGGAATAACTTCATGCAAGGGGGTGTTTGGGTGTTGCTCTTCCCAAAAATCATCTTGAGCAATTGACGTCGTGGGACCGCCAATGCTTATGAGTTCACTGCTCGTGGGAGCAGGCGATGATACCGGATTGGGTTCAAGCTGAGGAAGGACTACATCATCTTCAACACGGTCCTCATGACCAATGCCTTCAGCTATGTTGGAGTCAGCAGCTGGAATCTCTTCAGTTTCTAGAGCCTCTGTGGGAGCAGGCTCATGGACAACAAGACAACATTCGCGGTTGGTGGAGGCAGGAAGTGCAATTGAGATGGATTCAACATTCAGGGGCTCTTGGGCAGCACCACGCTCTTTTCTTGAAGACTTTGAAGCCTTTGTCTTCAACTTCTTTTTGGAGGGAGCAGCGTCAGAGGCGTCATGGAGCTTCCTCTTTCGGGCTTCAGCCTTAGCTTGCCTGGTGTTTTTCTACTCTGAAGCTGCTGACGAGACCTTTGGCTTCGAGCCAGTCATGCTGGTAGGGAAGACTATGCTTGGTTGGTCCTGTCTTGAAGCTTCTGGTACAGCTTTAGTAGACTTCTTGCTCTTCTTGGCAACAAGCTCGGAGTCGATGCCAGGACGCCCAAGTGCCTTTCTCTTCTCAGACTCATTGTGTGCTTGCACACACTTCTGCGCATGATACTTCATGCACTCACGTGAGCCTTTGGCTTCTTCACGCTTCTTGTTGAACTAGGCCTTGAGGTCATTCATCATTTTCTTGAAGTTTTGCACATCAGCAACACTGAGCTTGGCCATGTGCTTCTTGAACTGAGCCTTCTCATAGTCTATCTTGTTCTTTAGCTCAACTATTTTCTGAGCAATAGCAAGCTCATTGGCTATTGCTCCTTGAAATGTGACGCTGATGTCCACGGGCAGCTGCAGATCATCAATGTTGATGCTTTGGTCTTCAAACCATTCATCAATGAACTTATTGAGTATATCAGCATAAAAAGAGGCAGATCTCGGAAGATCTCGGCCTCTTGTTTGCTCTTGATCAACATCTCCAGAGCATCATCTGGGAGATCTTCATCACTTAACAGATCAATAGTGTTGTCCTCATTACGTAGAATGGCAGCAGGAGTGAGGTCATGCCCAGAAATCTTCTTGGGCTTCTTGGTCTTCTTGGAGACGCGAGATAGATCTTCAGACTGCACACTGGATTCAGGAGGTGCAGATTTCAATGGCTTCACTCTTGAAGCTTTTGGAGCAGTGGAAGATCGTGAAGCCTTAGACTTCTTCTTTGGCTTCGGAGCTTCAGGTTCATCCTCATGCTCCTCTTCGGCAGCAACTACTTCAACATTGGCCCTTTGTGCGGCGATATGAGAGAGAAGACCATCAAAGTTATCAAAGGGGCCAATTATATTTTGATTGGCTTCACGGCTGCCATCCGGCCTTGGAGCTGCTGGGCCAGGATTCAAGTTGGCACCCAGTTCCTTCTTGTTCTGCAAAGCTGAAGCCCTAGCAAACTGAACATTTTGCTCGACAAGTCATCTTCACGACACCATCTGAGACTGGAGGGGTCGGCATCTGCAGGCTGAGGTCCTCTGACCATGCATGGATAGAATCCCTGAGCTATGGCTTCAGCCTTTGTCTTGGGGTGCAATTTCCTGTAGACAATATCGGCCCAGGGTGGCCTTAATGCATTCTTCTTGGCATATTCATCTGTGACGAAGTTATACATAAACCATTGCTTAGCCCAATATCTTCGAATCCATTGGAATCGAGTCTTGCGTTCTCCATAGGTCTCCTCTGGATCAGACTTGTATTGTTTGTAGAGATCTGGAGGCAGATCCAAAGCAGTATTTCCACGGCGCTGCCTGCCGCCCTTTCTTGTAGATTTGTTAGTTGCCATTATATTCAGACTGAAGGGCTTCAATACAGCGAATGGCTTCCGATTACTGGTCAGACAAGAACTAGCTTCAGGAGCTTGAATGTGATGCTGTAAGTATTCTGCAAATGAATGCAGACTATGAGAACCAAGGGATTCTCCCATGGACATGTACCTGTGACAGCATTAGAGATGCGAGGGATGGGGAAGAGGTCATATGCATTCTCAGAAGATTTTGAAGATAAATCAGTTTGAAGACATTGACCTCATCGTGCGAAGACATTCACTTATTTGAAGTGAGTTGGTTCCAGATTTGTACGAATCCATGAATAAGTACAAGTGAAGAATCTAACTAGATGTGAGGCATAAGTGAATATACTTGCAAGTTATGAGATGCAAAAATAGAAAGATCCAGATTTGGAAGTTTAGAAACCACTTTTGGGTGAAGTGGACGGATTTAACAGTTCGAAAAAGCGGTAAAAAGCAAGTTTATTTACCGCACGAAGAATTGCTAGACAGGGAAGAACGGACGCCGAACAGTCTGATCTCCCGCGCCCTAACTTGGTGGCAGAAGACACCTACGATGGCGGCGGAGAAGACGAGGTCCGCGGCCGGCGTGAAGACGACGTCGAAGAGGTCGCGGCAGCTAAGCGCTTCGTCTCCGGCATCGACTGGAGCTAGCGGTGGCGCTAGGGTTTGAGCGAGATAGCGAGGTGGAAGAGGAGATAATGACCGTGCGGGTGAGTATTTATAAGGTGAAGGACTACGCAACGCATTTATGCAGGTGCCCCTGGTGGTTCACATCTGGTGGACACGTGGCGTGCATGCAACTTATTGAGAGTTGAGCCATGTTCCCACGCGCGCCTGGATTGTCGAGTGGTCATTCCGACTTCTCCGGTTTTCAGGCAAAAGAGATAAGGCATTAATAGCAGTTTTAAATGTGTGTCTCTGTATCTTTAGCTGACAAGGACACAGTGAAGACATTCGACATGTGTCAATCAGAATGCATATGAATAGACAGAAAGAATTTGAGGAAGAAGCACAGAAGGGGTTAGGGTCCGATCACATTCACTTAGTTCAGAAAATGGCAAGTTTGAAGACATAGCTATAAGTGAATGTTGTAGAGGACAGAACACACACACACATATATGTGTGTGTGTGTGTATATATATATATATTCTATTACCCATAACAGAATATTATTCTGTTACCCCTCGACCCTATATAGGCGCGACGCGCAAACCACCGTAGAATCCCCCCGACCTAGCCCGAACCCAACCCGCCTTCTTCCGCCGAAGGCAGCCGTCGTGGGCGAGCGAGCGACGGCGGCAGCTGGAGCGAGGGAGCCCACGGCGCCGTGACTGGCCGGTGACGGATCCGCTGCCGCCATCCCCTTCCTCTTTGACGGATCCAACGACGGGGCCGTGATCCCCGCCTCCTCCCTCCCTCCGTCGCCGGGTCTCCTTCACCGGCCCGTGGTCCCCGCCTCCTGCCTCCCTCCGTCGCCGGGCCCGTGGTCCCCGCCTCCTGCCTCCCTCCGTCGCCAGGGCTCCTTCGCCGGGCCCGTGGTCCCAGCCTCCTGCCTCCCTCCGTCGCCGGGACTCCTTCGCCGGGCTCGTGCTCCCGGCCAGCCGCTGCCTCCCCGAACCTCGTCGCCGGACGTCCACCACAAGCAGCAGCGCCGTCATCTCCCCAAGCTCCTTGCCTTCATCAATGGCGCCGCCTCCCAAAAACATGCCAGTACGCCGCCCACGAGAGGAAGAAGAAGAAGTCAGATCCAAAAACATGCCAATGGAGGTGATGTCTGCTTCCCACCCTAATTTTCCTCAAAAATTGAATCAGTTCATCAGTCCAGCTATGAAGAAGATTCAGTTTAAAAAATGCACACACTATGCTTTGCCTACATGTTACACTATCAGATTCATCAGTACTACATGTGTGCTGCATCAGTGGCGCATGTTCCTACGATGCAGAACCTGATAGTACATTGCAAATGCTTGCATCAGTTCATTACACCCCTGCCACTTGATGCACAATTTGGATGTCGAGGTTACTGTCAGTACCTCTAATATGCTAGCTTCAGTTCAAGCCAAAAACATAAACTTATGCATTAGTCCAAGTAGCTACTAGGCTTTATATAAGGTTCAGCTACCACTGCAAGTTGCATGATGTTATTTCTAATAGTACATGCCGTGTAGTTGCGTCAGTTCGAACTAGTGAAAGAATGTTGTTGAAAAAAATATACACTTGTTACACTGTAAGTTCAATGATACATAAACTAGGAGTACTTCTAGTGTAGTTGCATAAGTTATAGATGAACAAAAGAGAAGACATGCATCAGTTTTATATATATGCATATCCATACATCTCTGAAGTTCAATGTTCAATTTGCAAGCAGTGCTAAAAAACAGTACATCAGTACATCAGTGTTGAACATGTACGTTCATCAGTTCGACTGAAAACTAAACCAGATACAAAACAGAGAACAAAGTTTAAATAATAGCCGGCGATGCAAGTTCAACTTGTACATTGCCTTCAGTGCATGACATGTTACCCATAGCATGTATACGAGAAAAATGCAGAAAAGATTAATCCCAAAACTGTTGAATGTCATTGCAGAAGCATGCAAGGCGGCAAACGCTGCGAGAGTTTGATGAGCCAAGCAGATATGGGGCACCGCCTGGTTGGGTAACACCAGAAATAGCAACTGGATACTTCAACAATATAAGCAGATTTGAAGATACACCGGAATCATCAGAAGCACGGACAGGTTCTTCTATGCAGCAAACACTGATATCTAGGAATACAAGCTTTGCCACTGCTGGGTTGCATCAAGGCCAACAATTTCCCCAACAACAAATGTTTTCCTTCCCTAGCGCATGCAGAAAGGCAAGGACACACATGCTTCCACCAGTCGCTCCATCAACATCAATCATCCGTGCTGCAAAAGCGGTTGGGACGGAAAGACCAGGCCAAAGAGACAGAAATTTTGGCCACTCTAGCAGGGTCCAAAGTACAAGATATGAGCCATATAGACACGAGCAACCTCACAACGAATCTGAGGGAAGACGACCGTACAATGAGAGAAGGAGAGCTTCGTCAACATTGCTCCCTCTAAGAGATGCATTGCTGCATGTGCCAAGGGTGACACCACCCGCGCCCATACACTAGGGTGAACAGCAAACACCGGAGGCAGCACAGAGCTATACACATGTAAGTATCCATTCGAAAAAACATACAAGCACAGTCCATACCATGGTACTGTGACCACACCATCTAACATTTTCATAACTGCGTTTTTGTTTGCTCACTGTTGCGTGCAGCCACCTAACATTGAAGCTGACGTTCTGCCAAGGCTAGAGATGCGCTTTGAAACTTTCAAAGAAGCAAAGGACTTCTACAACGTCTATGCAAAGCACGCGGGTTTTGCTGTCAGGGAAGGCTCCAAGGTTGAGATCAGAGTCTACCTTTATTGCACGTGCCATGGAGTGTATGGATTGAAGGTGTCAGAAGCAAATAGATAGCGGAACAATACGACAACCATGACTAACTGCGGGGCTAAAATGAGGCTGAAGAGGGAAAAGGATGGAACACTTGTTGTAAAAGAGATAGTCTCGGAACACAACCACATGCTATAGCTCACCCCCCCAAATGCTTGTCTTCTTGCACTCCCACAAAAACTTTGACAAAACAATCTTTGAGTACGTCAAGTACCTGCAATTCCATGGCATTGAACACGCGAAAATCAAGAGCATACTGGGCGGCGATGACCCTGGTAGCTACTTCCTCGAAATGGATGCCAAAGACCTGATTAACCTGTAAGTATAAACTTGTTCTTCTCCCATAAAACCCCTCCGTCTATTTTCCTCTGTCAGTACAAACATATTATGCAACGCATGACCTGAAGCCAGTTCAACATGCATTTTTGAATGACAGTTCACTTTTAATATGCAGCAAAGCAAAGAATTCAAGGATGGATGATGTGGACGATGTCCTAAAGACTGTCAACTTCTTTAGGGAGATGAAAGCTATAAACAGGGAATTCTTTTTGTGACATGCAACTTGATGAGTCCGACAGAGTTAAGAACATATTCTGGGCGAACGCAATCTGCCGAGGGGCATATCATGACTTCGGTGACTGCGTAACGTTTGACACCACATATAAGACCAACAAGTACAATATGCCACTTGGGGTGTTTGTGGGTACTAACAACCACTTACAGACTACAGTCTTTGGTTTCGCCCTGATAAGAGATGAGGATGCAGATTCATTCAAATGGTTGTTCAAGACATTTTTAAGGTGCATGAGAGGGAAGGCTCCTACATGCATCCTCACAGGTACAACCGCCAAAACTACATGTAAAAATGTTGTGTCAGTTCTATTATATATATATGCACTACCATCTGCTGACCACTCCACATCTCTTTCTCATTACTAGACCAGTGTCCGGCAATGGCTTTGGCGATCCCATATGCTTTCAAGAACACAGTACACAAGCTGTGCCGCTGGCACATTATGAAGAAGTACAGGGAACACCTCGCATACCTGTACAACCTGCACGAAGACTTTAAGGATGAATTCACATCAATCCTCAACTGGCCCCTCATGCCAACTGAGTTTGAGGCTGCCTGGAAAAGACTCATGGATAAGTACAACCTCCATGATGATGCCACGATGGTGGCCATGTGGAACGAGTGTGAGAGATGGATATCAGCCTACTACAAAGAAATTTTCTGCACCAAAATGACATCGAAACAACGAAGTGAGAGCATGAACTATGTGCTCAAGAGGAACTTCGTAAGTGAGAGACAAAACCTCCACCGGTTTGTCAGCCAGGTAAACTCCTGCGTCAAAACTAGGACGCAGGCAGAGAACCAGGAGACAATGGGTAACCGGGTATAGCTCTATCTATCACCTGTCTTGAGACAAAATAACATGCTTGCTGAAGTAAAACTTTATTAGTTAGACAAGTTTTTGCTGCAAGAAAACTAATAATTTGGTCATCACTCTTACTTGGGCAGAAGGAACAAAACACGCTGACCTTCTATGGGTTTGACACCCAGATGGCAAAGCTTTACTCACGAGCTGTGTACAACGAGATCAGAAAAAGGCTAAAACTGAGCACACTCTTCACGGCGACAGAGACGGAAGAGCCCACAAAGTACCCCGTGCGCTACAACAAGCCACAAAAACTGTCTGCGTGGGCTCAGCACGCGTTCCAGGTGGTTGCAGACCCCGTGGGAGAAATATATGACTGCGAGTGCAAGCTATGGGACCACACAGGTGAGCACTAAAAAAAAGATGTTACATGTTGTACTACTTATTTTTGCAAAGTTTTTGTTTGAATGAAATGACAAAAAACATGCACCTCTTCCAAAAACTACAGGTATTTTCTGTGTGCATGTCCTGTGCATGATGCAGACAATCAAGGCTGACAGCGTTCCAGAGAAATACATCCTCAGGAGATACACCAAACGCCCGAACATCCAGCCAACATTCAACAGAAATGACTTGAGGGAAGTAGCGTCAAACAAGGCCTCCCAATACTGCATTGAAAGCACACTGCTGCAGCAGAACATGAGGGTGCACAGAAAAAGCTTGAGAAGCCAAGAGCAAATGGCGAGGTCACGGATCGTCATGGACAAACTTGAACAAGAACTCGACGCCATGCATTCTGCTGAAAACGGAGGTGTCGCGGACAATGGAGCCATTGAGCAGGATATTGCTACAATCTTATCCGAGATGAACCATCTGGGAGCTATTGACCCATTCGACAATGAGGAAGATGAGCAACAGCAACCAGAGCTTGCCCATGTGCACACTCAAGAGCAGCAACATAATCACGTGCAAGATCATGAGCTTGATGGTGCTGTAGGCGAATGACATGACAATAGGACGTACTACCAGCAGCAGCAGGAAACGGTGATTAAACCACCCATATTCTCAAACACAAAGGGGAGGAAGAGTAAGACGCAGGCAACGAAAGCAGCAAAAGCAGTAGCCAAAAAGCCGCCACGCCCCATCAGGCGTGTGGAATTTGGCCCGGACGACAAACCTCTCGGGATAAGGGCATGCGAATTCTGCAACGTCGTGACCAACCATAATTACCGCACATGCCCACTCCGCACAGATGCCACTGTCAACAAGTAAATGCTGCAGAAGCAGATTGGAGCCGCCCAGGTTTCAACCAATGGAGACGACACACGTAGCAGCTACACTTGCCGCAAGTGTGGGGGAACTGACGGACATAATGCCCGCACGTGCAAAGTGGGCAAGGAGGTCAGTGGCGCTGAACAAAAACAGGGCAAAGTCCAGAGTTCCAAAAAATCAAAAGAAGAGGATGAAGAAGAAGAGTTTGACAAGAATGACGACCAATCAGACAAAGACAATCAAGATGACAGTGTTGGGGACGAGGAAACTGAAACTGACGATGAAGCTGCCAAGGCTCAAGCAGGGAAGGGCGCCGGCAAGGGACCACATTCGGGGCGAGTTAGGAGGAGCTCAAGAATGAAAAATCCATAGTGGTTATGCTGCTGCGTCAACTGAAAAAATAAGCTTGTACTCTCAGTTGCCTCCATACACAATGAGGAAACATATCAAAAATACTGTCGTTACCAAAACTTATTTAGCTTTATCATCGATTTCTCGATCAGTACTATAGTTAAGATATAATTTGTGATTTGTGCCAGCTGGACAAGTGACATTATTATGTAAACCGTTTGATAATCCTTTTGAATGCAGTCACAAAAACATTTTTAAAAACTTATCTGGATTTATGTAACGCCAACACTACTGTCGACCAGTAGCTCAGCAAAAATATGTTAAGGAAAAATTAAACTCTTATAGTACATCAGTACTGATAATTCACACTCGTTAGTACAGATGCATAGTAACCAATCACACCCGTGAACACCTCAAAAAACATCATTTCAAAAACAAGCTATGTCTGCTTCTGCCAGTCCTAGTTCAGAAAGACCATCAGTACACCGCCCGCACCATCCACTGGGCGGTTGCCACAAGGGACTCCAAACGGCGACCCCACGCCACTACACCCACTACACCAACGCCCCTGACGAACCGCCTCCCACACATCCCCGTCGATGCACTGCAAAAAACCCCATTCTCTTCCATCTCTCCCTCATTCCCAGAAACCACCATTGCCGCTTCCATCTCCACTGCTCACAAACCACAAACTTCTCTCTCTCCCAAGCCCACAGTCGTCGGAGGAGGGTGATGGCAGAGGAACCGTCCGCCAAGTGTCATCATGGCGAGACGTCGGACAAGACCAGCAACCTCGTCGACGTTCACGTCCCCAGCGAGAAGCGCGAGTACACCACAACACTCACAGGGGTTGAGCTCCACGGCAAGGAGACGCTGGAGATCGTCTGCATCAGCGAACCAGACGAGGCCAACAAGATGATCTCCAGGCTCTGGAGGAAGGCTGGCGGCAAGCTTCGTAAGATCGTCGGCGTTGGTGTGCACTACACCAGCGAAGATGAACCTCCCTAGATGGCAGCAGTCCTGCAGTTGTGCGTTGATGAGCTCTGCTTGGTGTACCACATTGCAGCGGCCACAAAATGGTGACCCATCCTACTCATTTTCCCTATTTTGGTTCATCTGTTTTATTAGTACTGTATCCTGAAAATTTCATGAGAGTTGTATCCTAACTAGATGTACTAGTGTGGTTTGTGAAAAGTGGATGCAATACTGCATTTTTTCAAGTAGATACACTATAAATGTATTTTTGAACCTGATGCACTAGATTACTATTTGGAAAATCTTGCGGAAGATTAATTTCTGAAGTTGATCGACTAGTGTAGTTTCTGAACTTGATCCAATAGTGTAGTTTATGTACTCAATGTATTAAAAAGATGTTTCTGAACTTGATGTAGTGAAGTATTTTCTGAATTTGATCTAATGTTATTTTCATAAGCAAAAAAAAAACTAAGGACTTGGTGAAGCACTGGTTATGTGTTATCCTATTCAACAAAAGTAAACTAAACTAGTAGTAAAGTAGCACATACAACAATGACCGAAACTATGTATAATCCAAAAATAAAAATAACATGATGTACTTGAATTTCATTTCAGAACTTTGTTTACTAGTTTCTGAAGTACATTCATCCATTAATTATGCTATATAAGCATCTACTTCATGGATTCATCGCTTGTAAAACAAAACAAAAATGAATAATTCAAACATCAAACTAATGCTAATTTTCAAAATGTCTCTCCCCTTGCAGGCCCAAGCGCCTGAACGATATGCTGCAGCATGAGAGGTTGTTCACATTTGCCGATTTCAGCATTGAAAGCGACAAAGAGAAGCTGAACATGTCTGGTTTGGAGATAAACCCCAACAAGTTCATCGACATTCAGCGCCTCTCGAGAGTTCCATACACCGGAAAAAAGAGTACGACTCCTTGACTGATGTTGCAGCCAACGTTATCCACCCATTCTACAAAGGCATGAAGAAGAACATCGACCCGCAGGAAGACCACAAACTGTGGGGGATTAGCCCGCTGCCAAACAACCTCATCGAGTACGCAGGAGTAGACGCGTACGCCACGTACAAGTCATGGAACATGATCGACTACATCACAGATGGTTGGGAATTTGCAAAAGAGCGGGAGGCTGACAACTACTACGACCACCCCTATTGCCCTTTTAGGGATGAAGATACATTAGAGCCTGCCTTCATTTTTGTCGTGGAATTGTCACGTCAGATGTCCTAGTGCGAGGACTTAGTCGTGGAGCCATCGCAACGAAGTTAGCTTAAAGGGTTTAGGCAGGACAAAGGACACGAGGAGTTTATACTGGTTCGGCCCCTTGCGGTGAAGGTAAAGGCCTAATCCAGTTTGAGGCGGTATTGCTAGGGTTTCGATGACCAGGGAGCGAATACGCTAAGCCTGGCTCTCGATCTGCTGTTTCTTGTCCCTAAACCGCCGCCTGGTCGTTCCTTTATATACACAGGTTGACGCCCGGTGGTTCACAGAATCCCGGCCAGCTCATGAACGTGTCCGGCTTGGTTTCTACTCTTTTCTATCTTACAACACAAGTCATACATCTTATGTCTGTTTACATCTACGGGCCCTAATCCGCCTTTGGGCCTTGGGCCTTCTTGTTAAATCTCCTCCGTAAAGCGCCATACTCCTTGTCTTCATGGGCTTCAATATGAGTAAGTCACTATGAGCATAACCCGTCCCCTCCTAGGCAGTTTATACTCAATAGTTATATCCCCAACATTAGGCCCCAGGTTGATTTGAACTTGTTCATGTCAATCTTCAGTACTTGGAAAAACTCCTTCTTCAACACCTTCACGAAAACCTTGTAACTCGTCGTGACGTCATCTTCCAAGATCCTGATAATCCACCGTGATGTCATCTGTCATTAACTTTATAAATAAAAATCTTTTTAATGCATCTCCTTTTCTTTAATGAATCTTTGAAGATCGAGGCGTCCACACGCCTACAGATCCGTTTTTTAACCTCCTTGATTCCCGCGCTTGCCTCTTATCCATTCGCCTTATAAATAGGGCCGAGGGTCTCTTTCACTTTCCCCCCGTGCCTCTTCGCTTTGTCTTCTTCCTTGCGTCGACCTAGTACTCGAGCTCAGCCACCGCCATCAAGCCTCATCTTCGACCTCAACTCCGGCCGCTGCATCACCCTGAACACACCAGAAAATCACGGCGCCTCTCCGCTGTTCCATCAGCATCAGTAAGCCTCCCTTTCTTCCGTCATAGATCTGTCATTAGGGTTTGAGCGTTAATCGGTGTTTGTCGGTGTTCGTCATTGCGTAGTGGTTCTTTGATTCAAACCTCGATATTTATCCTGTATAGCGATGGCCATAGTCCTTGTTTTTTTAATCAGTGCATCTCGTTTAAGTAGAAACTCCAATCTGAACCTTTATCAACTCCTTCGATACCAATATTTAGGTCTGAATATATTTTCATTTTCTGGCACGCGGTAGATCCAAAATTATAATGCCAACTTGTGAAACCTGTTTTTTCATCACTTGGTCATTTTCCAACTTCAGATTTGTACCTTCAATACCAGTATAGGCGGTTTAACTTTTAGAAAATGATAACCCGTCAGGTACCATTAGTCCCCTCTTAAACCGCCAATTGCTCGTCTTTGTAACTGTGATAACACCAACCTCTGGTTTAACACCTTAATATGCTTCAACACTTTCTGCCTTTTAACCTTTAACGGATTAATCATGAATCTTAAACCGGCACAAATCTTCCTCCAGGTTGTTGAACAGGATGGCCAAATCCTTTTATGCCTGCAACTGGGTTCCGTCCCGGGTTACAAAAGAAGAACTGAACAGATGTGTTGCGACTGGCGCTTTAGCAAAGAAGGATAACATCCATTGGAGAGCTCCTGGTCCAGAAAATCCACCTGAGCCCAAGGATGGGGAAGTGGTCGTTTTTGTTGATCATCTGGGTCGAGGGTTCAGCCCTCCCGGATCAATAATTTTCCGTGAAGTGCTCCATTTCTTCCAACTCCACCCTCAGGATATTGGACCTAACTCTGTGTCCAATATTTGCAACTTCCAAGTCTTTTGCGAAGCTTACTTACAAGAAGAGACCACAGTTGAACTGGTCAGAGATTTCTTCTACTTAAATCGATGTACTGAGTTTACTGATGGTCCCAATACTGAACTTGGCGGTGTGTCAATTCAGAAAAGGAAAGATGTCAGCTTCCCTCACGCCAAGCATCACAGCCACCCCAAAGATTGGAATCAAACATGGTTTTATTGCCAAGATACATCTCCAACCGGCGAAAACCCTCTGCCCAGTTACCGTGCTCACCGGCTTGCTGGCACACATCCACTCCCCCAAAGGCTGACTGCAAAGGAACGGGCCAAATATGCACCACAGCTTTCAAAGCTCAGAGCCTTTGTGGCCAACGGTTTGACAGGCATTGATTTCGTTCGTTGCTGGATCACTTGGGGCGTTTTGCCTTTAGGCCGTCGCCCCGATTTAATGTGCGAGTACACAGGGGACTTGAAAGACCCTCAACGGCACATTGACATTCAGCTAACTAACGCTGAAATTACTAAAGCTGTCAAGAAGATATTGGATGAACCGGTGGTTGTCTGCAGTAAAACATGGCTTAGTCCCTTCTGTGTTTCAAATAAACCGCTAGCTGTAAGAATTGCATGACTCCTGTTTTAATCCGATCCTTTTAACACTTCCTTATAACCTTTGTCAATTTTTAACAGGGTGATGACCCATTCTGGAAAACCACAGGATAAACCGGCCAAGACGCCTCGCCCCAAGACCAAGGTCACCAAGAAACCTGCCAAGAAGAAAACCACCGAGTCCACTGAGTTGAACATCGATGATGATCTTGGTAACCCGGAATCAGAGGTAGAACTTGATTCTCTTGGCTCCTTTTTCATACACCTCATTGATAATGACCATTATCAGGATGATGCTGAGGCTAGCCATGCTGATGATGTAGAGGTAATTATTCTTTCCTCCGGTTCAGATCCTCTGCCAACATAGAAAACCCGTCAAGCAACCCGGAAAGTAAGATTTTCACACCCTCTAGCTTATTTGGATCCAAACTTTCTTTTGAAGAAACAACAACACGAAGCTCGCCACACAACCCGGCATAGTGGCCAGGTGGTTACTTCGTCCGGTTTACCGAGCACGCCGGTTCGTAAACGCCGCCCAAAGGTCTCTCATATTTCTGACACATCTTATCCCAAGGCGGGTTATTTCCGACAACCTCTTAATCCGTCCGATTCAAACTATCAGGGAACTTCTCATTCTTCCTCAGGCGAGTCCACAGGGACACAACTTCCGCCCCTCAAAACTGTTCCTGGGTGAGCATATCAAACTAACCCTTTATACCTTACGTTTACTCACTTATACTAACCTTTATGTTCGTCCCTTTCAGGGCTAAAGCCAGACCCAGCAAAAAGGCCAAGTTGAATAAACCGGCTGACGACAACACGGCCACTGAACCGAAGAAATCTCCGAAACCATTGGAACCAAATGCTGACGCTATTCTTGATGATCCGCCACCGCAAGATCATGACTTTTTTGTTGAACAAGTGGAAATTGATCCGACGGGCCATGCTGATAAACCGACAAGCCCAGTCAAATCTGCTGATAAACCGCCAAGCCCATTCAAAGCTGCTGATGACAAAATGGATGATGTTGTAGTTACTAGCTTTGGCTACACCACCCCTGGCAACCCTATTGCTTTATCAAAGCATAGTGCCAAGGAAGAATTTGCTGCTATGGACAAGGGCAAGTGGAAAACGGATTTGGAAAGCTATGCCCACCTCAATGCCCAAGATATCCATTCTGGGTTTTGAAACCGTTTGTACACAAGCCGTGATTATGAAGCCGGTTTAGTGAACATGATGAAGGAGCGGTATGAGGTAAATGTCACTAACTCTGCATAAGTATTCTTTCCTTATGACCGGTTTAGACTATCAACTCCAGTAGCCCCCAAGGGCCGGTTTATCCTTTCGAGGATGAACTAGGACTTCATGCTATTAGTCTAAAAATTCTTGTTGAATACCTTTGTAAATCGCTGGATCAAGCTGATTGATGGAAGAAAAATCCATAGCCTTAACTTGAACAAATATGCATTAGCCCCCAAGTGCCAAGAATAATACTTGTATTGAGCTTGGGACTTATAACAATATTTTGATAAGAAGCAATTGGCATTAGCCCCCAAGTGCCAAGTGTATAACTTGTTATGTGCTTGGGACTTCAAATATGTACTGCCAACTCATAAATTGAATGTTTCTTGCAGGAGGATCTTAGCAAGAAAGAATCCCAAATCACCGACCTTCAGGAAAATATTAAGTCTCAGCAAGCAGAAACTTCCAAGGACAAAGAGGAGTTGACCAGCGCTTTAACGGCCATGGATAAACTGAAGGAAAGCTTCAAGAGCGAGCGGGCAGACTGGGACACATAGAAAGCAACGCTGCTAAAGAGGGCTGAGGACGCTGAAGCGGCCCTTAATCCGGTAGCAGAAGAGCTGACTGGCTTGAAACGGCAAATAAATGCCATGACCACTGCTGTGTTTGGTAAATATCCTTTTCATAAGCTTTTAAATTAGTAGTTTCTATGAAATTGCCGGTTTACCAATGTTTTTGACAATGCAGGAAGTCGCGTTGCTCATCTTGGCTCAGATATGCGTCAAAAACTGAAAGCTGCCTATACACTTATAGAGCAGTTATATACCGGCGCTCAACGGGTTACCTGCACAGCCTCACATAATAAACCGCCCCCAACTTTGATCAAGGAAACGTTGGAAAGTCTCTCAATGATGCCTGCCCGGTTTGAAGAATTCAAGAAATCGGCTGCCAGGGCAGGTGCTCTTACTGCATTAACTCGGGCCAAAGCATGGATATCTGACCTTGATCCGATCGATATTGGAAACGGCTATCCCAGCATAAAGGAGGACGGGTCAGATTTTGATAATGACGACCTGAGAGCCATAACGAGGGAAATGCGTCCATTGGCTAGCAAATTGGCTGAAGAGACTGATCTGTCACATTATCAGTCGGTTTATGATGCTGCCAACAAGAGAGTTAACACGCCAACCTATGATGCTCCAACTCTTATTCCTCCAATCCGTAAGCATACTTATGCCCCTGACATTGACCCCTCCACCCTTATAAGTGATGAAGCTGTATTCCCCTAACTGGGATCGATTGGGCAACCATTGACTTCCAGCCATTGGGTAGAGAGGAGGAGGATGAACCGGCACAGGATGATCCGCAAGCTTCAAGCCAGCCCGGTCAAGATTCATAAACCGGTTTACCTTCTGCCTTGTGCAAGACTTGTTGAAAACAATTGTTCTTTTGGGCATCAACCGCCTTGTAATAGGCTAGTTTAAACTCTTGATCTGGTATGCCATCGTGCATATTTACTTTGCATGACACTGTTAATCCGCCAGAGTGAGATATGCTGCGTATGCTCATGAGATTACCAGCTTATTGAATCTGTTCCTGCATACAACATATTTTAAAGTGTCCTGGCGGTTTACCGCTGGACGGTCATAATGCCCAATACACAACCATGGAAACTAACATAGTTTATAACCAAGGCTGAATGTAAGAATAATCAAATATGAAATATACCATACCTGTGATATTGGATCACACTGTTGGTTTACCAAACAAGTGTAGTAAGGGTGATAACCCACAACTTGAACACTGATAATTATCAGATGTGGCCGGTTTATGAACAAAGCTGGGCCGGGTTAAAATACATGGGTGCATTATAATCATAAAGCATAATAAGCCTTGTTAAATAAACATAAAAAAATCAATAGGGTTTAAGCTATGGTTCGGATACAACCAGAACCCCTAAGTAATCATAATTGTGGCATTGCACCGATCAAGAGGGTTGAAGCTATGGTTCGGATACGACCAGAGCCTCCAAGTGATCATCCTATTGGCCTTACGCCGATCAAGCGGGTATAAGCTTTGGTTCGGATACGACCAGAGCCCCCAAATGATCATCCTGGTGGCCTTATGCCAATCAAGAGGGTATAAGCTATGGTTCGGATACGACAAGAGCCCCCAAATGATTATCCTGGTGGCCTTATGCCAATCAAGAGGGTATAAGCTATGGTTCGGATACGACCAGAGCCCCCAAATGACGTCGTGAGCTGTGCCCAAGGGGTACCTATGTTTGAGCTGTGTTTTTACAAAAGACTCTCTTTGGCCCGTTTAACCTGGGTAGTAAACCTCCAAGTTTTTTAATCCGCTTATAAGCCGGTTCGAAGGGTAATCATAACTCCATGCATAAGCCGGAAGCCCCTATGTAACCAAAAACTCATTAAAGAAAAAACGACAGAGGCCCCGCTTTAGCAGGGATGCCGGTTTATTTTATTGATCATAATATATACATTGTCGAAAATATGTACATCAGAAGAGCATGTGGCTCGGGTGTAATAAGGCCGAATATGAGCAATATTCCATGGCCGGTGGGTCTCCTCCTCCGACTTACGTGAGTCTTTGTGCTCTCGAACATCGATAAGGTAGTATGACACGTTGTTCAGATTCTTGCTGACCACAAAGGGTCCTTCCCGAGGTGGGGATAACTTGTGCATATTAGTCTGATCTTGGATAAGCCGGAGCACTAGATCGCCTTCTTGAAAGGTTCTGGTTTTAACCCGGCGGCTGTGGTAACGATGCAGATCTTGCTGGTAAATCGCCGAACGAGCCGCTGCTATGTCTCGCTTCTCATCTAACAGGTCCTGTGCTTCTTGACGTGCTTTTTCATTGTCCGCTTCAACATAAGCCGCCACCGGAAGCGAGTCATGACGGATGTCACTAGGGATAACTGCTTCTGCTCCGTAAACCATGAAGAAAGGCGTGTAGCCCGTAGACCTGTTGGGGGTGGTATTAATGCTCCACAACACGGAAGGTAACTCCTCCACCCAGCAACCCGGCGTCATTTGCAAGGGAACCATAAGCCGGGGCTTGATGCCTCTCAGGATCTCTTGGTTGGCTCTCTCAGCTTGACCATTAGACTGGGGGTGAGCCACTGACGACACATCAAGCCGGATATGCTCACGTTGGCAAAATTATTTCATAGCACCTTTGGAGAGGTTAGTGCCATTGTCTGTTATAATGCTGTGTGGAAAACCAAAACGGAAGATAACCTTCTTCATGAATTGAACCGCCGTGGCTGCATCACACTTACTGACTGGCTCTGCCTCTAACCACTTAGTGAACTTATCAACCGCCACCAGAAGATGGGTTTTCTTATCCTTGGACCTCTTAAAAGGTCCAACCATATCAAGCTCCCAAGTTGCAAATGGCCAAGTGATTGGACTCATCCAACTCCTGAGCCGGAATATGAGCTCGACGTGAAAACTTCTGACAACCGTCACATTTTTTGACCAAGTCCTCAGCATCAGCATGAGCCGTCAGCCAATAGAAACCGTGACGAAAAGCTTTGGCTACTAGAGATTTTGAACCGGCATGATGACCACAATCTCCTTCTTGGATCTCACGCAGAATCTCACAGCCTTCTTCAGGAGAGACGCGACGCTGAAACGCCCCTGTGACACTGCAATGATGCAACTCCCCATTGACAATAGTCATTGATTTGGACCGCCGGGTTATCTGCCTGGCCAAAGTTTCGTCCTCAAGTAACTCGCCTCGGGTCATATATGCCAAATATGGTACCGTCCAATCAGGGATAATATGAAGAGCCGCCACCAACTGTGCCTCCGGGTCAGGAACAGCCAAATCCTCCTCTGTAGGTAACTTGACCGACGGGTTATGCAAAACGTCAAGAAAAACATTGGGCGGCACCGTTTTATGTTCAGAACCCAACCGGCTTAAAGCGTCCGCCGCTTCATTTTTGCGCCGATCAACATGCTCAACCTGATAACCTTTGAAGTGACCCGCAATAACATCCACCTCCCGTCGATAAGCCGCTATGAATGGATCCTTGGAATCCCAAGTACCAGAGACTTGTTGAGCTACCAAGTCTGAGTCCCCAAAGCACCTTACCCGGCTCAAGTTCATCTCCTTAGCCATCCAAAGACCGTGGAGCAAGGCCTCATATTCAGCTGCATTGTTAGCGCAAGGGAACATTAAACGAAGAACATAACAAAATTTATCACCTCGAGGGGAAGTAAGCACAACTCCAGTCCCCGAGCCCTCCAATTGCCTGGACCCATCAAAGTGAATAATCCAATATGTGTTATCCGGCTTTTCCTCCGGCGCCTGCAACTCTGTCCAGTCATTGATGGAATCCACAAGTACTTGGGACTTGATCGCCGTACGAGGCATATACTTTAACCCGTGAGGCCCAAGCTCAATGGCCCACTTGGCAACCCAGTTGCTTCCCTGTTTTGGATTATATCTCCGAAAGGAGCAGAACTGACCACAGTGATGGCATGACCCTGAAAATACTGCTTAAGCTTCCGGCTTGCCATGAAAACTCCGTACACCAGCTTCTGCCAATGTGGGTATCTCTGCTTGGACTCAATAAGCACCTCAATGATATAATAAACCGACCGTTGAACCGGATATTCCTTGCCTGCCTCCTTTCGCTCCACCACAATAGCTATGCTGGCAGCCCGGGCATTAGCAGCCACATATAACAGCAATGGCTCCTTATCAACAGGGGCAGCAAGAACAGGTGGCTCGGCTAACTGCTTCTTCAAATCCTCAAACGCAGCATCAGCAGCATCACTCCAGACAAAATTATCTATCTTTCTCATCATCTGGTATAGAGGGATAGCTTTCTCTCCCAACATGCTTATGAACTGGCTTAGCGCCGCAATACGACCCGCCAGACGTTGAACTTCATTGATACACGCCGGTTTAGCCAGAGAAGTAACGACCTTGATCTTATCCGGGTTATCCTCAATGCCCCTGTTAGACACCAGAAAACCTAAGAGCTTACCTGTGGGTACACCAAAGACACACTTGGCCGGGTTAAGCATCATCTTATAAACCCTGAGATTATCAAATGTTTCCTTCAAATCATCTATCAACGTCTCCTTCTCCCTGGACTTCACCACAGTATCATCCACATAAGCATGAACATTGCGCCCAATATGAGTATGAAGAAAATTCTGCACACATCGCTGATAAGTCGCCTGGCCACTCTTAAGCCCAAAAGGCATAGACACATAGCAGAAGGCTCCAAAGGGAGTTATGAAAGCTGTCTTCTCCTGGTCCTTAACTACCATCTTGATATGATGATAAGCATAATAAGCATCCAGAAAACTCAAACGCTCACAACCCGCCGTAGCATCAATAATCTGATCAATACGAGGGAGAGCGAAAGGATCAGCCGGACAAGCCTTGTTTAAGTCCGTTTAGTCCACACACATGCGCCAAGTGCCATTCTTCTTAAGTACCAACACCGGGTTAGCCAACCACTCAGGATGAAACACTTCCACGACAAACCCAGCCGCCAAGATCCGGGCTACCTCCTCACCAATAGCTTTACGCCTTTCTTCATTGAAGCGGCGAAGAAACTGCTTGACCGGTTTAAACTTAGGATCAATGTTAAGAGTGTGCTCAGCGAGTTCCCTCGGTACACCTAGCATGTCAGAAGGCTTCCATGCAAAGATGTCCCGGTTCTCACGGATGAACTCGATGAGCGCGCTTTCCTATTTCGGATCCAGATTAGCACTGATGCTGAACTGCTTGGATGAATCGCCAGGAACAAAACCAACCAGCTTAGTCTCATCAGCCGATTTAAACTTCAAGGCCAGATCATGCTCTGTAGTTGGCTTTTTCAAAGAAGTCATACCCGCTAGATCAACATTGTCCTTATAAAACTTCAACTCCTCTGTTGCACAAACCGATTCAGCATAAGCCACATCCCCCTCTTCACATTCCAAAGCTATCTTCCGGCTCCCATGTACCGTGATGGTCCCCTTATGACCCGGCATCTTGAGCTGCAGATAAACATAACAGGGCCTCGCCATGAACTTAGCATAAGCCGGCCGTCCAAACAGGGCATGATAAGGGCTCTTGATTTTCACCACCTCAAAGGTCAATGTCTCTGATTTAGAGTCATGATCATCTCCAAAAGCAACTTCCAGAGCTATCTTACCAACTGGATACGCCGACTTACCAAGCACCACACCATGGAAAATAGTGTTCGACAGTTTAAGATTTTTATCTGTCAACCCCATGTGACGGAAGGTTTCATAATAAAGGATATTGATGCTGCTCCCGCCGTCCATGAGCACCTTGGTGAACTTATACCCTCCAATCTGAGGCGCAACCACCAATGCCAGATGACCCTGATTATCAACCCGGGGCGGATGATCCTCTCGACTCCACACAATGGGTTGCTCAAACCAGCGCAAGTAACGGGGTACTGCCGGTTCAACGGAGTTTACTGCCCTTTTATGAAGCTTCTGATCCCGCTTGCACAAACTCGTGGTGAAGACGTGGTACTGCCCACTATTCAACTGTTTCGGGTTACTCTGATACCCAGACTACTGCTGCTGATTCCCCTGACCTGACTGTTGATGGTTAACCACCCTGATTGCCTGGATTGCCTTGATTACCTTGATGACCTTGGAACCCGGAGCTTGAACCGCCACCACCTTAACCCAGACCCTGTGAACCGGATCCTGGACCGCCACCCGGTCCATGGTTGTCTTGAAAAAGTTTTGAGTTTTTGAACTCCTTCATGATAAAACAATCCTTCCAGAGGTGACTGGACGGTCTTTGTCGCGTACCATGCCTTAGACAGGGCTAATTCAACAGCTGCTCAAGATTAATGCCTGATCCTCCAGTCTGCGGGCGCGGTCTACCCTTGCGATTCTGGCCATTGTTCTGTGCATTGGTGTTAGCCACAAAGTCAAAACTATTATCAGCCTTGCGCTTACCGTTGCCTCCTTGGCTCGCCCCTTGGTTATGCTGCTGCCCCTTGGTGTTGCTGCTCTTCTTTCCCTTTCCCGGTTTATCATCATCAGACTCGGGGTCCTTGGTACTATCAGAGTCAGCATACTTAACCAGAGCCGCCATGAGTGTCCCCATGTCATTACAATGGCGTTTAAGCCGCCCCAATTTCTGCTTCAGGGGTGTGAAATGACAATTGCCTTCCAACATCAAGACTGCTGAGTCGGCATTGATGCGATCTGACGAGTGCAGAATTGTTGAGACCCGGCGCACCCAATGAGTTGTCGATTCACCTTCTTCTTGAACACAGGCGGCTAAATCCACAATTGACATGGGCTGCTTGCATGTGTCTTTAAAATTCTAGATAAACCGGGCTTTTAACTTGGCCCACGACCCAATGGAGTTAGCAGGGAGCCCCTTTAACCAAGTACGGGCCGTCCCTTCCAGCATCAGGGGGAAATACTTAGCACACGCAGCTTCGCTAACATCTAGTAATTCCATGGCCATCTCATAACTCTCAATTCATGCCTCAGGAGCTAAGTTGGCTGTGTAATTAGGCACTTTGAGAGGACCCTTGAAATCCTTGGGCAGACGTTCATTACGCAACGCTGGCACTAAACATGGCACGCCCAGATTCTTAAAGGTTACCTCTGGCTCCACCGAAGTTGTTGAACGAACCGGAGTAGGTTGACGGGCCGCATATTGTGCCGCTAACTCGGCGTCTCGACGCGCTCTGCCTTGATCCACTACATTCTGAGCATCAGCTCCCCCACCCGCCGGGTTATGGCCACGGGGTGGGTTATGGTTCCGCCCACTGCTTGACACAGCCGGTTCATCGATATGCCTGCTATAACTCTGGCTCGGGCGAGGGTGGAATGAATCATGCCACGACTGTAAGAATAAGCCTGCTGCTGAACCAAAGCCGTCTGAAGAAACTCTCTAGCCCTCCGTGTTTCGACCGCCGTCGGAGACTCGCCTTCAATTGGAAGAGCCACCAATCGCGACGCCGCAGCGATCATGTTATCCAAAGGGTTAGAGTAATGACCCGGCGGTGTCGGCACATGCTGAGGCGGGTTATTGTTCTGACGAGGCAGGTCCGCCGTGCGTGGCTGAACCGACGTTCCCGTCCCAGGCACTTCGACCCGGTTTAGCACTGCCGGGTTACTGGTTCTTGCTCCTGGCGTGTTAAAGAGATTTCTTGCTTCACAAACCGGGGGCAGACGAGTCTGATGCCTCCTTCTCATCACATTGTTCGAAGCATTCTGGTCTAGCATGAGCCGGTAAGACTCCGCCTGAATACGCTGTGCCTGAGCATCCAAAGCGGCCCGCTCTTCAGCCATCCTGGTGTTTTCCGCGTTCAGCTCCTCCTTGGCCTATGCTATCTCGTCACGCAATTTTGCGACCGCCGCATTATGCTAATCCTGATCCGCCAGATTAACCACTGTTGTTATCAATGCTATCAGTTTGTCCACCAAGTCAGTTAAGACCTGGGCCGGCGGGCGCACAGGGCCTCCTGCCCCGATTGCCGTCGCCGCTGCTGACCCGGAAATCAATTCTGCTGCAGTTGATGAGTGTTGTGCGGGCTGTGTACCGGCCATGAAGATTGCAACCCGGTTCGGTGGTTCAATGGGGTCCGGAATATTGTCGCCATCGGAACAACCCCCAAGCCGGCCATCTTGCAACTGGTACAATGACTCGGTCTCACCGGTGGATGACTCGCCATCTGAATAGACAACCGTCTCACCGTTAGATACGATTCCGATTCTGCACCGTTAATGAATCCCACGAAGGCACGCTTCATGGTGGGCTGAACTCGGGCGGGTCTTGCACGCTGAGTCGTCTCGATGATGTCGGTGCAGATGTCCGGCTCAGGGCCCGGTTCGCCAATCTTGCCAATGAAAACATGAATTCCGTCGAAAGGGACCCGGTACCCGTACTCGATCGAGCCGGCCTCGGGGCCCCAGCCTGCGTCGTCGATGTAGAGCTTGCCGCGACGACTCTTGGTCATCCGGCCCACAGCGTATCCCTTGAGCCCTTCGAAATTGCCCTCTAAGAACTTGAAACCATCGTGCGATAGCCCCACGGTGGGCGCCAACTGTCGTGGAATTGTCACGTCAGATGTCCTAGTGTGAGGACTTAGTCGTGGAGCCATCGCAACGAAGTTAGCTTAAAGGGGTTAGGCAGGACAAAGGACATGAGGAGTTTATACTGGTTCGGCCCCTTGCGGTGAAGGTAAAGGCCTAATCCAGTTTGAGGTGGTATTGCTACGGTTTCGATGACCAGGGAGCGAATACGCTAAGCCTGGCTCTTGATCTGCTGTTTCTTGTCCCTAAACCGCCGCCGGGTCGTTCCTTTATATACACAGGTTCACACCCGACGGTTCACAGAATCCCGGCCGGCTCATAAACGTGTCCGGCTCGGTTTCTACTCTTTCCTATCTTACAACACAAGTCATACATCTTATGACGGTTTACATCTACGGGCCCTAATCCGCCTTTGGGCCTTGGGCCTTCTTGTTAAATCTCCTCCGTAAAGCGCCATACTCCTTGTCTTCGTGGGCTTCAATATGAGTAAATCACTATGAGCATAACCTGCCCCCCTGGGCGGTTTATACTCAATGGTTATACCCCCAACAGTTTTCCTTCCGCTTGTGCTTGCCTTTTATCTTGTTGTTTCAAATTAGTAGTTTGCTCTTGTTGGGTTGAACCAGTATGATTATGTCGTGCTTGTCATGGTTGAACAAGTTTACTTATGTCATCAAGTACAATGTTTTGCTTATCTCATTATATAAGTTTGGTAGCTTCGTATGTTGTTAATCCATCATTTCAAATACAAAGTAGCTTCTGAATGGAACTTTGTGGCTGCTCTATAGCACTAGTTATGAAGCAACTAATCACACAACGTTGTTCCATGTGTAGTTTCTATTCAGTATTGTATAGAAAACATAACGTTGAAAACAATCAGCACAATTTGAGTTCCTTAACAATGCTTCAGAAGTTGATGCAGAAATTCTTAGTAGTCCATGTAGTGTTCTCATTCATATGTAGCTGCTAGAAAATTAACAAGTACTACAAACAGAAAAAGTTAAGAAGCATCAGCACACACTTCTGTTGGTCACTTGCAGATTAAGAATGACAGTACTAGTACACTTGATCGGACAGTACATACTTACTACAATAAAAAGTACAAAGAAGCATCAATCCTTAACACCCCCCAAAGAATGTCAGACTAACAACATAAGTGCTACTATGAATGGACTATCGGTACAACTTAGTCTACACGAAAGTACCATAGTACTGAAAATGACACCAGAAGACCCTTGCGAACAATCACAAAAACAAACACAAAAAAGAAGGTAAAAAACTCAAATGAAAAAGATTACACTTACACAAAACTCACAAGAACTAGAACAAAAATGATCAGTCCAAGTTACTGGTGGAGTCAAGTACTAGATTCAAACAAACAAAAAAGAAAAAAATGACCGCCCAAGGATAGGCGCAGGCCCTGATGCTGCTACATACTTGAACTCAAGCCTGTGGGCGTATCCCTAGTAATCCGCACAACACAGGGCGAACCGACTAGGGCCCACAGGTCATGATAGAGAGCGAGCGCCGTGTATAAGCGCTCAGGTAAGTATTCAGAGGAGTTCGACCGGTGAGCCTCGGTCGCGCTTATAAACAGGTATAGAGCCCCCTCGACTAGCGAGGTGGGACTAAACCCAGAGCGCACGCGCACGCCACACTGCACAGCCGCGCGGGCCATTTGGGCCGGAAAACGGCACAATAGCCTAAATCGTCTGCAAACACCCCACCAATAAGCCCAGTAAAACAAACTAGAGGGCGGGGCAAAGAAATATAAACTACAAGAAAAATATTCGAAACTGAAAATATATAAATTCAAATACTAGTTCGCAGGCAACAATTTTAAATACGAAAAATATAAATAAAAATAATTTTAGCTCTACACTACGGATGATAAAAAAAGGAAAAAAATATGATACAAAAACAATGAACCTCTAAAAAGAAGAGACCTTAATAGCCTATCTGTTAAATGTGCATAATTGAAAAAAAACCGAATTAAATATTACTTTCAAGTTCAACTACTAAAATGCAACAAGTTCAAATAGACAATGTTTGTCAATTATGCTAAATTTCTTATTTATATAAAATCTGACAAGTTCAACTACTAAAATGCAACAAGTTCAAATAGACAATGTTTCTCAATTATGCTAAATTTCTTATTTATATAAAATCTGACAAGTTCAACTACTAAAATGCAACAAGTTCAAATAGATTTTCTTTCTCAATTATGCTAAATTTCTTATTTATATAAAATCTGACAAGTTCAACTACTAAAATGCAACAAGTTCAAATAGACAATGTTTGTCAATTATGCTAAGTTTCTTATTTATATAAAATCTGACAAGTTCAACTACTAAAAGGCAACAAGTTCAAAATAGACAATGTTTGTCAATTATGCTAAATTTCTTATTTATATAAAATTTGACAAGTTCAACTACTAAAATGCAACAAGTTCAAATAGATTTTCTTTGTCAATTATGCTAAATTTATTATTTGTATAAAATCTGTCCACACCTCAATGAACGATTTGGTCGTAAATAATCTCAATTCCCCCCTCCCCCCCCCCAAAATAAACTCAGTTCAAACATACGTATGACATCAGTACTAAAAAAGAAGGATCAGTCAGGCCACTCACACCACTGTGACACCAAATTTCAAATCCGTACGCTGTATGAAATTATAATCCAGTTCACACAACATTAAACCATAAGTGCACTAAAATGAGAATACAAAAACTATAAAGGCCTAACTTAGGTTGGTACAGAAGAAAATAAAATAAGTACCAGTTTTGAGCAACAACTCCCAGGGCACTGAAAAATGTTTTGAGATAAACTAGTGTATAAGACTTTAGTGGAAAAAGAATACTTAACATCCACACGGAAAAACATCACAAAGCATACGTCACCTAAACAGTGCAAAATGACATCATCACCACCCCTGAGACGTGCAAGTGGGATTTAGCAGATCATAAGTACAACTTGACAAGACTACTCAGTGCAACAGTAAAAACCCTTTGTCTTGGACGGTTAGTTCTTCCAGGCCACCACCCGCGCCACCCACTAGGCGGTTGCCACAAGGGACTGCAAACGGGGACCCCCACGACCAATACACCCACGCCCCCGACGAACCGCCTCCCACACATCCCCGTCGACGGACTGCAAAAATACCCCATTGTCTTCCATCTCTGCCTCATTCACAGAACCACCATTGCCGCTTCCATCTCCACTGCACACAAACCACAAACTTCTCTCTCCCAAGCCCACAGTTGCCGGAGGAAGGCGATGGCGGAGGAACCGTCCGCCAAGCGTCATCATGGCGATACATCGGACAAGAGCAGCAACCTCGTCGACGTTCACGTCCCCGGCGAGAAGCGCAAGTACATAAGAATCCTCACAGGGGTTGAGCTCCCCAGCAAAGAGACGCTGGAGATCGTCTGCACCAGGGAACCAGACAAGGCCGACGAGGTGATGAGCAGGCTCAGGATGATGGGCGGAGGCTTGTATCCGAGCTTCATCGGAGTTGATGTGGAGTACACCAGCGAAGACGAACCTCCACAGACGGCAGCATTCCTGCAGTTGTGCATCGAGGAACTCTGCTTGGTGTACCGTATCGCAGCGGCCACAAAATGGTAACACATACTACTGTTCATTCATCTGTTGTACTAGTACCACTCCCTAAAAACTTCATTAAACTTGTTTCCCAACTAGATGAACTACTATAGTTTGTGAAGTGGATGCACGAGTACATGTTTCTCAAGTTACATGCATTTCTGAAACTGTGAAGTGGATTGTTTCACCAGATTAGCATCTGAAACTGATGCACTGGATTAGCATATGAAAAATGTTTATAGAATTCTGAACTTGATGCACCCAATTAATTTCTGAACTTGATGTACTAGCATAGATTCTGATCTTGATGCATTAGTATAGTTTATAGAATCGATGTATTAAAAGATGTTTGGTGAAGTGCTATAGGTCCATATCTTGATGCACATGTTTCTCAAATTAATTTCTGAACTTGATATAGAATTGATGCACAAAGATGTATCAAGCACCGAAGATAGCAAAAAAGAAAAATAACATGGTGTAGTTGAATTTAATTTCAGGATTTAGTGTACTAGTTTCTGAACTACATTCATCCATGACTTATACTATATAAGCATCTACCGCATGGATTATCACTTGTAAAACCAAAAAAGCAAAAGAATTAAATCTGCAAAAAAGAACACTAATCTTCAATATGTGTCTCCCCCCTTGCAGGCCCAAGCGCCTCAAATAGTTCCTGCAGGGCGAGAAATTGTACACATTTGTCGGTTTCACATTGGAGGTGACAGGAAGATGCTGGACAAGTCTGGTTTGGAGATCAACCCCAACAACTTCATCGACATGCAGCGCAAGTGGAAAGATCCAAACACCAGCAAATACTACGACTCCTTGGCCGTTCTTGCAGGCGGCGTCATCCACCCATTCTACAAAGACATGAAGAAGAAGATGGACAAGGCAGACCACAAACTGTGGGGGACCAGCCCACTGCCAGACAACCTCATCACATACGCAGGAATAGATGCGTACGCCACGTACAAGTCATGGAAGACAATCGACAACATCGTGACAGGTTGGGATATTTCAAAAGAGCAGGAGGCTGACCCCTACTACCACTGCAACTTCGCGGGATGAAGATGCATGAAAGTCTTCCTTCGTGTTGCTCGCGCTTCTGCTTGTCCTTAATCTTGTTGTTTCAGATTTGTAGTTTGCTTTCGTTATGTTGAACCAGCTACCTTATGTTATGTGTGTTAGGGTTTGAACAAGTTTGCCTATGTCTATCAAGTACATCGTTTGCTTATGTCGTTCAACAAGTTTGCTAGCTTCCCATGTTGTTGATCCATCATTTGAAGTTGAAGTAGGTTGAAGTTGAAACTTGATGGCTGCCACACAGCACTAGGCATGGAGCAACAAAATCACACATGGATATTTTCACAAAAAAACAGTGGCGGACTAACTAAGGACAACAACAAATAGTAGACTTGGACGCTCAGTACAACTTATACATGTATGGTAGTACTATCACACGAAAAATCAGTTTTTAGTTTCAGAAGAACACTAAAAAGACTAAGTTGCAGCCGAGGACAACATTCAGTACTAACAACATTGTGCTAATAGTAGTTAGAAATTTACTAAGTACTACAACAGGAAAAGCAAAGAACCATCAGTATGTATTTCCTAGTCACTAGCATGCTAGGACTGAGAGTTCTGGTACACTTGAACAAGCGGTACATTCATTCTACAAAAATATAAAAAGGAACGGGAAGTTTCAGTTCGCATTCCATAAAACAGTGACACACTAAGAATAACAGTAATAGTACAACTTAAATCTCAGTACAACTTAGTCTATACGGCAAGTACCATGATCATACCAAACATTGCCTTGAGAAGAACCACAGCCTAGAAAAAAGAAGGCCAAAACTGAATCAAAAAGATATCAGTTCAACCAAGGAGAAAAATCACAAGAAAGAAAACAGAAGCATCAGCCCACATTGTCCAGTGAGGCACTAGTTTCAAACAACAAAAATAAAATAAAATGATAAAAGTACTAGCACAATTGAAATCTCAGTACAACTTAGTTTATTCACTAAGTGCTATGATGATACCAATTAATGCCTTGAGAAAGAAGGCCAAGACTCAACCAAATAGATTATAGTTCAACCAAGGACAAAAATTAACAAAAAACAAACAACAGAAGCATCGGCCCACATTGACTAGTGAACTAATTATGAACTTAATACGCCTATTCGTTAAATGTAGCTAATTTAAACCAGTGCTTTAACTTTTACTATGAAGTTCAACTACTAAAATTCAAGAAGTTCAAACCAAAATTTGGCCCTCAAAATTTTGCTAAATTTCTTATACTTAAATAAAATCTGGCTAGAGATCATGTAGCAACTTGGTCGTAAATAATTTCAATACCAAAAAAACTTCAATTCTAATACATTATATGAAATCAGTTCTACATAACAAAAGAAGCGTCACTCCACTCACGCTAGATCCACGAGTGCTATCGTGACACCAAATTTTAAAAGCCTTACGCTGAATGACATTACAATTCAGTACTAACAGAACTATACTACAAGTACAAGAAAAGAGGGTACATAAACTATAAAGGTCCAACCTAGGCTGGGACAGATGAAAATAAAATAAATCTCACCTTTCCAGCAACAACTCGTAATGAACATGTAAGAAGGTGTTTCAGTTCAACTAGTTTACAAGACTTCAGTACAAAAAATAGAACTTAACCAAAACGAATTCCCAATGAAATATACACAAGTGAAAACAGCTATTCAACCACACTATCATCATGGAAAAAAGATTGTTAAAAATTGTGCCACACTTAAACACAACACAAAATATACCAGTTATTACATAGTACTTAACAAGACATCCAAACACTACAAACAAAGCCTACAATGCTTTCAAGAGATATATCACACAACTATCCATTTCACTACGCAAATGATGACCATTTCTTCTATGCACCACGAGCCAAAGCCTGAACCTCCTTGGGAAACTCCGTCACCAGAAGCTGGTTATTCCGGTTGAACACAACTCTATACAGATCCTCAGCATTCCAATCAACAATACGAGGCTGCAAAAACAATAAAACAAATTATCAAAAATCATGACACATTAAAAAGAAGAATACACAATCAGCCAAACACAAAAAAGTGAAAAGCTCAACTAGAACCCACGTCATTATCTCGAATGTTCTCAACGATCTTTTCACCATCATAGGATCCCGCATACTTCAGAGTATAATGGCCACATTCATTCGCCCCTTGAAGTGGAACCTTCACAAACATTGGTTTCTTTGCAAAAAGCTCCCATTTGGGCTGCTTGCTCGCATTGTACTGAGCATCACCATACACATCCTTCATTACTTGGACCAACCTGGAGATCTGTAAAAAAAGAAAAGAAATCACACATTTTTAGGTCTTAGAAAAGCAGAAACAAAGATGCGGCAAAATTAATCCAGTACAGATAATAAATGTCACTCACAATCTTCTCGCAGTCTTTATGATAGGTGTTCTTTCAAGGACGATGGTTCTTCGGATAAGGTAAAGAGTCAAGGATGTCAACGCTACTTGGGTACCGATTCATGACATATAAGGAAAAGTGGTTCACTTTCTTATCCTTTGGTAAAACCATAGGCTTGAATAGAGGCATCATGATCTGAAAACAATTGACCAAAAAAGAGATGTTAAATATTCAAAATAAAAACCATCATGACAACAAACAAATAAAACCAACAATCAGCTAGTAGATCTCACAAGGTCAGCACTGAGCAAGTCTTCCTTTTCTTTAACATAGCTCTTGAAATCTCTCGATGCACTCTCCACATTAAACTTTTTTATTTTCATCACCGTAAAACATGCAGTCAAGCACAACCTGCAAAAAAGCCAAAAAAGAAATAGACTGGGGAAAAGGATCAACAAGCAAAGTATTATTAAAACTCGTAAAACAATAGGTAGTCTTGTTTAACAGAAACAAAGGATCTGATTGATTACCGTGATGAAATATGGACTCAGCACTACCCTTTTTCCAGACGCAAAATCAGCATTTCTCTCGGGATCTTTCTTCCAATCATCAATGAGGAAGTCCACTACATCACCCTCCATCATTTGCCCAGGTGTAAAAACTTCCTAGATGCGTTTCCCAGTGAAGCTAGTTACACTATCATCAGGCTGAGGTATCATTGAGAATGTATTCCTGCAACACACACAAGAACAAAAAAGCAGGGGAAGAAAGATAAGGCATTCATAGCAGTTCAAGTTGTACAAAAAGGAACAGTTCAGGTCATATTTATCTAGCAGTTACAAACAATAGAAGAAAAGAAGAGGAAAGATAATGAGAGATACTCACTCAGCATACGTCTCACATGGTTCATCACTAAGCAACATATTATACAACTTGCGAGCCTTGTCCATATGAGGGAAATTATGAGGCTGAAGCTGCTGCACAGGGGAGCAAAACTTTATAGGAGCTCTGGGCGCACGCTTCCTGCTTACAACATTGCCAGAATCCAAAGCAGGATCCTTCCTAGCACCACTAGCTCTACGAGCCACTATTCCAACAAGGGGAGATAAACCTTTGGCAGCAGCGCTCCTGGTGACTCTTCCCATGCCAGCAATCTTGTCAAACGCATCATGATCGCTGTCTATCAATTCCACAATGGGATTCTTGGGTGTAGTGGGGCTCTCTGCACAAGCAGCCGTAGAACCTTTCAGAGCTCCCAACCACCCCTTCATAACACCAGATCTTGTCTTTTCGGGAGAACGGCCCTGGCTAAGATCAATAGCTACGCGCTTGAGCTCCGAGAACTGGCTGCCAAAGATCCTGTAGTCGTGCTCACCAAGATCCAGCCAGTCACCTGCAAAAACAAAAAAGAAAAGAAAAGACCGCACCAAGGGTAAGTTGAAATACATAATTCATGACAGTACTAATCAAGAAGTACAAGCTGCAAAAAATTACAAAAGGCCATGCATACGTACAGGGTTCGATGCCAAACAAACCCCGGAATTCAACATCAAACACATCGCTAGTTGCGCAGGTATACAGCAAAGTCTTCCTAATGTCAAGAATGTCTTCGTGGCTGTAATCCAACATTTCAATCACACCATCCTCCCGGCAATGATAAGTCTTGCAGTTTTGTAGCATAAAGAAGCCACAATCATGCCTATTAACAAAAGAAAATACAAAAGGGCACATCACAAATCCAGAAAACAGGAACACCATCCCCCCCAGCAACAAAAACAACTAACAAAAATCATTAAAAAAGGATACTCACGTGCTTTCCTGCTGCGGCACCCGCACAAACTCGCAAGAGAAACCATCAATATGCAGCGGAAAGAACGGTTTGGCCTTGTCTACGCTAGACTCCCTCCAAAGCTTCTTTATGTTATCTGTCATATTCCTTCAGAATCTAACTGCATCACCCCAGGTTTCATCACAGAGTGAATCATGACACTTGAAACGATGGAACCTCAAATTCAGAACAATCAAGCACCAATGCCCAGATTCTTCGCTAGGCTTCATGGTAGCCACAAATGACGGCGGATCAAAAGTAGGGAAAAGAAGCTGACAAAAAAATCACAAAGGAAAAATGAATTTAACAAATCATAATGAAACAAAAAATTCAGCCTCCAAACAATTAAATAAAAGAGGGAAATTGAAATTCAGAAGTACAAACAAAAATCAGATAATCATAAGTTCTAATTGAGTAAGCAACCCACTACAAAAAATAAATGCTACTCAAGTTTATATCCACTGCCCAAACTTGCAACAAACATATCAGTTCAATTTCCTTGCGACAATAAGTGCAGCTTTAAAAAATGAAGCACACATCATTCATAAGTACAGGGGTAAAAGCAGGCTACTCAAGTTCATTCTCCCACCTCTCAAACTTGCAAGAAAACATGACAGTTCTAGTTCATGAGTACAAAAAGATCAAGTTCACCTACTTGGTCAAAACCATCAGCCCCTGATCTCGTGAACCAATTTAGCACATTGGAATCAATATTTTCATCACGGATCTTGGTTTGTTGTACAAAAAGAACAACAACAGTTAGAAAATTGCAAAAATAACTTATCATCCTATCTACAAAGCAAAATACTGACCGTCACCCATCTGGGAACTATCAACTTGTCAGTGTCTCGGTACTTCTGACGTAGAGAATATAAAACAACGTCAGCACTGTCTGAGTTGAGCATGCCAGTCGGGACAAACGCTTTAGCAATAGAACCAACACTGGCATCACATTCTTTATTTTGAAACATCGGCTTGTCACTAAGAAAACACAAAATATTACATGAATTAAAACTACTGCAATAACAACAATAGTCATATGAGAGAAAGAAAAAGAGATGAAAATGATACGGGCAAAATCCCAAACTAACCATTTTGAACGGTTCGTGCGCAACCTCGTAACAGCGAAATAAAACAAATCAACCTTAACAACATTAGCACCTTCTGCTTGCAGAAAAAGAAGAAAAATAATAAGTTCAGGCACTACAAGTGAACATGTCCAAAATGCCATAAATGAGAAGTACGCCTCATTTACAAGTCCTTACCTACACTATCAGCGTTTGACGACGGGAGTTCCTGTGATGACACCAATATGCCTCCAGTTTCAGGGTTTGACGATGGGAGATCTTGTGAGGACACCAATATCGCTGCACTTTCAGGGTCTGAAGAAAGAAAATCCTGGGACGACACAAGCGCCTCCTGTGTCAAGGGGCCAGAAGAAATTGACAGAAGTAAATCATCATCCTCGGATGGCACCTCCTCCATGCTAGATGCATCTTCCAATGCATCACCGTAATCAAGACCTCCAGGCGGGAAATTCTCCGGCGGCAAATCTTCACAATCAGAAACACTTTCATTCCCAGCAATACCAACACCAGACGATTTGGCATCAAGTATGCTCGCAGCACCAACATCCTCGTCAGCAACTTTGGTACCAACATCGCGCGCACTACTCAATGGAACACCATGAGCATCATCTCCACCACTAACGACAGCCTCACGCTCAACATCAGTCATTTGAAGAAATAAGAATTCAGAAAAAGTGAATAATATGAGCAAAACTAACAATCAAAATAAGCTAGCAAGAGGTGCATAGAAAACCTTAGCAGCATTCACAACAACATCATCGATCTTGCTGATGCTAACATTCAAAGGAACATCACCAACGGTCGAACAATTCTCGTCGCCAACAACAGGACCCTGATTCATATGTAATGAAGCAAAAAAAAACAATGCTATTATTAGCAACAATAAACACAAGGAATTAAACCACAGTAACAAAAAGGTAGGTATCACCTGCAAATTCGTAACGGTGTGGGACAGAAAAATGAACAAGCAAGGCACATTGGTGCGCATGAAAATTCAAGAAATATCTATAAACACAATAAAAATAAAAGTAACCTTGCACTTATCAGTAGATGGACCATTAACTCCACGGTCAACAGCAGCCTCAACATTATGACTGGTCTCCTGCATGAAAAGAAAAATTAATAAAAAGATGAAGATGAGGAAGTTCAACTACAATACTGACAGCAGAACAACATAGTAAAAACATACAAACACCGTGGACTGACTCACATCAACAACAGGGCGCTCCAAGCCAACATCATTCGTATGGTGATCAGAAACATTAGCCTCAGTAACATCATCAGCCCTGCTGTTGGTGGCAGCAGCCTCATCCTGCTCAATCTGCATGAAAGAAAAATTAATAAACAGATGAAGATGAGGAAGTTCAACTACAATACTGATAGCAGAACAACATAGTAAAAATTGCAAACACCGAGGACTGACTCACATCACCAACATGGCACTCCCAGCCAACATCATTCGTATTGTGATCAGAAACATTAGCCTCGGTACCATCACCAGCCCTGTTGTCGGTGGCAACAGCCTCATCCTGCTCAATCGGCCTGATAACAACATTTGCACTTTCTTCATATGGCTTGCAGCGAGAGTCTTGCATAGTTTTGAAACGCTTCATGTTGGTCAACAGACGAACCGAGCTCTGAACTAGATCAGCAGCACCGTCACGCATATCACCAATTAAAATTATCTCCATCTCAATATAGTCTGCTGCTTCCTCAGCGTTAAATTGATGACCTTCAGGAAGGATACCATTGATACAGCTCAGACGCTCAACTGTCGTTGGGACCTTTTGCAGCTCAGAACACACATTACTAAAAATATGCTCAGCGTGCTCCAACGCAGAAACAACAACATCAATACCAAACCCCTGCCTCTGTGAAGTACTAGCATTACTAGGGCCAGGGGGAACATAACCAGCACCCTCAACACCACGGCCATCTCTCAACTCATCGTGCAGAGATGAAATCTTGGGAACCTGAGACGACGGCATCTCCAGGACTGGCCGTTTATTCACTCGAAAAAACAACCTCCTCTTGAGTTTTCCACTACAAACAAGGGGGAAAAGAGTTAATTAATCAATGCAACACATAGGGAAAAATAAAACATGATATTAACAGATTTAAATCAACAACACTATCAATCTTTAACTTTCGTGCCAATTTTTTAGTATTTACCAACAGGCCAGTTGAACAAAGATATTCAGTTCAACCACACATGAAACAACAGTACTAAAAATCGTACTAAACCTCACAAAGCTTAAGAAATGACAAAATCTAAATAGGTAACTCTGCGGGACACATGTTGACTCTAGCAAAAATAGCTATACCTAAATAAATAAAGGTCTGCAAGACACGAAAGAAATAAAAATCACCGGAAGCTTCCCAAACACCCAAGTCTTTGGATCTGCGTTGCCTTTTTTATCAAATCTGCATCAACCAGATCGGAAAGCTTGACAGGATCCATGAAACATATGCAGGGGACTCACATGTCAGGCTCCGCAGTCTTGCCACGGATAAGGTCGTCAAGGTACATTAGTACAGGCCCTATAGCACAGCCTGTGATTGCCTTCCCAAGGGTAACACCATCTTGGTACCTGACAACAGCCCTTCTAAGCTCATCAACCATCAGCTGGCAATAATCCATATTAGCCATGTCCTCAATGACAATATTCTCAAACATTGCTGCCTCTCTGGAAACACGCGGGGCGGCACCAGGCAACACAACCTTCATAAACACAATAATGAAGAACACTTTCAGAGCAAGGTCATCTTTGCTAGGATCCTTGACAAGCACCTTGAGCCTATCCCTCAAATCCTTTGTCTTGATATCTTTGTTCCTGCTAATGTCAAGCCCCGATCTTAACTTCATCAGAGCGTTGTCATATCCATCCTCTGACGGCCTTGGTGCAGAACGACCATCACGAGGGAACCCAAATAATTGTTGTATACCATCGCTAGTGATGCGAAGCTTCTTATTAGCCTCACCCATGTCAAGAGTCATCGTATCAGGATCTATCCTCAGGTACAAAGCTCCCATCAAAGGGCGGGAAATGTTAGACTTCACCTTCCACTTGAAGATAGAACCAAAACTAGCTGCATGAACCCTAGCCACATGGCGACTCTCAAGCAATTTAGCACAAGCTTCAACCTCTCCCAACGAACATCGCACAGTTAAGTTCAATCGTCATTGTCACCTTCATCGAAAGCAAATTTTTCGGCATTGCCTCCCACCGGCTTGACCGGACTCATAACGCTAACAGGCTGTAAATGAAAATAAAGAAGCCACAGCTTAAATAAATGAATATAGAAAACAAAACAAGCATATGAAGGCAAGGAGAAAAAAGAAAAGATTGCACAAGTTCAACTCTTAAAACAACATCAGTACAACCCTCAATTGATGCAGACAATGACCAGCCTCGCATGGCCAGCATACCAGCCCAGACACAATTAAATCATTCCAAGTATAACTAGTTAGTCACATACAGTACAAAACATGTATCACTAAAAATTCATCTTCTGAATCAACTTCGATATCATCTTCTTCAGATACATCATCTTCAGCTTTGACACGAGCACGCTTCTTCACACCTTTGTTCACCTTCGCAGGAGCAACTTTACGCTTCTTATTTTCTTTCAACAAAGAGCGCTTTGGAAGAGGAGACGAGGAAGGCTTCTTATTTGTCAAACTCGTGGACTCCGACGAACAGGGGAGCCACCAAGTGTGCTTGGACCAATCTTCACAGCAACACTATCCCCATCAGCTTTGCTATTACCAGGTTGGGAACCAGCTTTCACACGTGGGCTACGCCTCTGTGTGCCATCAGCATTTCGATCTGGCATCTTCCTCTTCAAAACAGCTTTCTTCTCCTTAACTGCGTCACGAGTAAACGCTTGCATCAAACGAATTTGCATCAGGTTTGTCTTCACCGGCATGTCACTTCCATGAGATCCACCATCAACAGTTGAAAAGGCGGTGTCACCACCTTCAGCACCTACACCTTCAGAAGCTTGAGCAATATCCCCATCACTTCGTTGCACACAGACAACCTTTTGACGCCGTTCCAACTCCTTTCTCCTCTGGAAATCACACTTCATCTTTCTTATCCTTTCATCCTTGATCTGTAACTGCATAGGAACATCCTCAGCCTGAGTAACAGGCTCAGTGCCATCAACACTCTGTGACTGAGTAATAGACAACTGCAAGCTGCCATCACCATCATCAATGTCAAGAGAATACATTCCATCATTAATATCTTTGACAACATCAGAAATGTCCTTAGGAGCACCATGGCTGTCATTAACTACATAAACAAATAACATAAGCACGCACATATAAAATTAAAACACAATTAACATTGGAGAGACAAGATAAATAAAGCGCATAGCATCAGACACAAAGAAAAGGAACAACTGATGTAGCTAAGCATATTTATGTATTCAAGGCTGATAAAAAAGAGCAAATATAAGGGAAACACCAGCAACATTCGCAAGTTCTTCTAGAGGATTTGGTGTCTCAAAAATAACATTCACAAGATCTTGGAAGCGTTCTGATTTTTCAGAATCAGGAGGCACCGGCACTCCAACATCTGCAATAACATCATAATTAGCAAAAAAGTACATAAACAAGCAAGCAGTTCAACTATATGAACACTACAAGTGCACCTAATAAAACAATATCAACCCACCACTGGCACAACAAACTTCAGAATGACAACTCTTTCAACATCATAGTAGTTCTTCACTGACTACTACAACCTATTCAAATGCCAGGACAGCAGTTCAAACTACAGATGGTGATCAGTACTACAACCTGTCTGCAGGTCACATCAACCGCCAAAACTATACACACCACACGTTCCAGGGCAAGATTAACAGCTATCAAAATACATACAACTTATAAAGACAATACGACAACACCTATACAACCTAAAAACCAGATCTGTTAAAACATCATCCAAATTACAGGGAAAATCACCTGCATTCAACTTGTTCGGACTGGACGATGTACCCATTGAGATCTACAGACCTAAAATCTGCCGAACCAGATCTGCAAGACACATGAACAAAAGTTAGGGCTCTAACCTATTTCAGAAACGAAACACGCCATTCAAAGCAAAACTCTTACCAGAAAACACAAAATCCGCCACGAAAACCAGTATCACTGTCGCGAACCGCTCGTTCAAGAGCAAAGGAACCCTAGCGAATCCAGCCTGAGACAACAAGAGAGCAATAGCTTAGAAATAGAGGGAAAATCTGTACATAAGGGGACGCAAGGGCAGTCGATGGCAGAGCAAAAGGAGCAAACAGAGCACCCAGACCTCCACCCCTGGGGTTCAACCCGCCGGCCGACGCTCCCGCGGCGAAACAGGAGAAGCAACTTCTCTGCAAGAAGAGAAGAAGAGGGGAACGAAGAAGGAATCGATTTGGGGAGGGGAGCAGAGCGGAATGGAGGAGAGAGGAGGTTAAAAGGTGAGTGGGAGAAAACCGACGGCTAAAGCCCACAATCGTGGCAAAGCCCACTATCTCTGGGCAGTTACCAAAGATGATAGCAAAAATTAAATACAATAAAAAAATTAATATAGAGGGAGAAAATAAACGGCTAAAGTACAAATAATAACTCACAACAGTACAGTAAAAATTATCAAAAAAGTAAAAATGGAATAATAATTCATAGCGGTGCTAGTTTTCCCCTAAAAGATAGGGATAATTAGATTTATGCCCCTAGTTGTGTCCCACTCGTCTATTTTACCCCTAATTCCCAAAAGTCACCGGTTCTGTCCGAGTCACTTTGCTGCTCTTATGCTTTTGCCCTTTGACCGTTTGACCGTCAGTTTGAAAACTTCATAACTAATTCATACTGAATCAGAAAAATGCAAATAAGATACCAAAATGTTCAGAAAAACATCACCTATATGTCAGTGTCATTTGCATTCATGAAAAAAGTGTTGGAAAGTGCACATCTGAGTTTTAGCTCTTTTGATACCACCATGAATAGTGAACTCAAAAAAAATTCAAAAAAATATGGTGGGTGAAGAACAACAAATGTTCTAAGTGCTTGCCAAGTTTCATCAGGGAACGACATTCGTGGAAGTCATGGCAAAAAAATAATCTATTTTGGAGTGCTGATTGTTTTTTTGCCACGGCACCCACGAATGTTATTCCCTGATGAAACTTGGCAGGCACTTAAAACATTTGTCATTCTTTGCCACCAATTTTTTTTCAATTTTTTGAACTTTTTAAGATTTTACTATTCATGGTGGTAGCATAAGAGCTAAAACTCGGATGGGCACTTTCCAACACTTTTTTCATGAATGCAAATGACACTAACATATAGGTGATGTTTTTCTAAACATTTTGGTATCTTATTTGCATTTTTCTGATTTAGTATGAATTAGTTATGAAGTTTTCAAACTGATGGTCAAACGGTCAAAGGGCAAAAGCATAATAGGAGCAAAGTGACTTGGACAGAACCAGTGACTTCTGGGAATTAGGGGTAAAACAGACGAGTGGGACACAACTAGGGGCATAAATCTAATTATCCCAAAAAGATAAGATAATGGGGGCAAGTCATGTTACGGACTCGCCTCCGCATGCCACGCCGCGGCACGCCGCGTCGTCGCCTGCTATGGCTCGTTCTTGGCTCGGCCTCGCCGGGATGGGGGAGGGGGTCCCTCCCCCCTCACCCGGCTCGGCCTCGCGCTAATGCGGCAGTGCGCTCGTTTGACAGGCGCAGTGCGGTTATTCTGTCCCCCCCACACGCACCCACACACCCGTAAGATAGATAATGGGGGCAAGTCCATACAAGGAAGATGTGTCAGTACAACTATGCCCTTTGGTGCGGTGCGGGGGGCAAGTCATGTTACGGACTCGCCTCCGCATGCGACGCCGCGGCACACCGTGTCGTCGCCTGCTACGGCTCATTCCTGGCTCGGCCTCGCCGGGATGGGGGAGGGGCGGTCCCGACCCCCTCCCCCCCGGCTCGGCCTCGCGCTAACGCGGCAATGCGCTCGTTTGACAGGTGCAGTGCGGTTATTCTGTTCCTCCCTCCACACGCACCCACACACCCCTAAGATAGATAATGGGGGCAAGTCCATACAAGGAAGATGTGTGAGTACAACTATGCCCCTCGCTGCGGTGCGGTGCGGTGCGGGGGCAAGTCATGTTACGGACTCGCATCCGCATGCGACGCCGCGGCACGCCGCATTGTCGCCTCCTACGGCTCGTTCCTGGCTCGGCCTCGGCGGGATGGGGGAGGGGGGTCCCGAAACCCCTCCCCCCCGCTCGGCCTCGCGCTAACGCGGCAGTGTGCTCGTTTGACAGGCGCAATGCGGTTATTCTGTCCCCCCCACACACGCACCCACACACCCCTAAGATAGATAATGCGGGCAAGTCCATACAAGGAAGATGTGTCAGTACAACTTTGCCCTTCGGTGCGGTGCGGTGCGGGGGCAAGTCATGTTACGGACTCGCCTCCGCATCCGATGCCGCGGCACGCCGCATCGTCGCCTGCTATGGCTCGTTCCTGGCACGTTCTCGCCAGGATGGGGGAGGGGGGTCCCGACCCTCTCCCCCCGGCTCGGCCTCGCGCTAACACGGCAGTGCGGTCTTTTGACAGGCGCAGTGCGGTTATTCTGTCCCCCCCCCACACGCACCCGCCACCCCTAAGATAGATAATGGGGGCAAGTCCATACAAGGAAGATGTGTCAGTACAACTATGCCCCTCGGTGCGGTGCGGTGCGGGGGCAAGTCATGTTACGGACTCGCCTCCGAATGCGACACCGCGGCACGCTGCGTCGTCACCTGCTACGGCTCGTTCCTTGCTCAGCCTCGCCGGGATGGGGAGGGGTCCCAACCCCCCTCCCCCGCGCTCGGCCTCGCGCTAACGCGGCAATGCGCTCGTTTGACAGGCGCAATGCGGTTTATCTGTCCCCCCCACACGCACCCACACACCCCTAAGATAGATAATGGGGCAAGTCCATACAAGGAAGATGTGTCAGTACAATTATGCCCCTCGGTGCGGTGCGGGGGCAAGTAATGTTACGGACTCGCCTCCGCATGCGACGCCGCGGCGTGCCGCGTCGTCGCCTGCTATGGCTCGTTCCTGGCCCGGCCTCGCCGGGATGGGGGAGGGGGTGTCCCGACCCCCCTTCCCCCTGGCTCAGCCTCGCGCTAACGCGGCATTGCGCTCGTTTGACAGGCACAGTGCGGTTATTCTATTCCCCCCCCACACGCACCCACACACCCCTAAGATAGATAATGGGGGCAAGTCCATACAAGGAAGATGTGTCAGTACAACTATGCCCCGGTGCTGTGCGGTGCAATGCGGGGCAAGTCATGTGACGGACTCGCCTCCGCATGCAACGCAGTGGCGCGTCGCGTCGTCGCCTGCTACGGCTCGTTCCTGGCTCGGCCTCACCGGGATGGGAGGGGGTCCGACCCCTCCCCTCCCCGGTCGGCCTCGCGCTAACGCGGCAGTGCGCTCGTTTGACAGGTGCAGTGCGGTTATTCTGTCCCCCCCACACGCACCCACACACCCCTAAGATAGATAATAGGGGCAAGTCCATACATGGAAGATGTGTCAATACAACTATGCCCCTCGGTGTGGTGCGGTGCGTGGCGGTGCGGGGGCAAGTCATGTTACAGACTCGCCTCCGCATGCGACGCCGCGGCGCGCCGCGTCGTCGCCTGCTACGGCTCGTTCCTGGCTCGGCCTCGCGGGATTGGGGGAGGGGGTCCCGCCCCCTCCCCCCCGGCTCGGCCTCGCGCTAACGCGGCAGTGCGCTCGTTTGACAGGCGCAGTGCGGTTATTCTGTTCCCCCCCACACGCACCCACACCACCCCTAAGATAGATAATGGGGCAAGTCCATACAAGGAAGATGTGTCAGTACAACTATGCCCCTCGGTGCGGTGCGGGGCAAGGTCATGTTACGGACTCGCCTCCGCATGCGACGCCGCGGCACGCCGCGTCGTCGCCTGCTACGGCTCGTTCCTGGCTCGGCCTCGCCGGGATGGGGGAGGGGGTCCCGACCCCCTCCCCCCCCGGCTCGGCCTCGCGCTAACGCGGCAGTGCGCTCGTTTGACAGGCGCAGTGCGGTTATTCTGTTTCCCCCCCACACGCACCCACACACCCCTAAGATAGATAATGGGGGAAGTCCATACAAGGAAGATGTGTCAGTACAACTATGCCCCTCGGTGCGGTGCGGTGGGGGCAAGTCATGTTACGGACTCGCCTCCTGCATGCGACGCCGCGACACGCCGCTCGTCGCCTACTACGGCTCGTTCCTGGCTCGGCCTCGCCGGGATGAGGGGAGGGGGTCCCGGCCCCCCTCCCCCCGGCTCGGCCTCGCACTAACGCGGCACTGCGCTCGTTTGACAGGCGCAGTGCGGTTATTCTGTTTCCCCCCACACGCACCCACACACCCCTAAAGAGATAGACAATGGGGCAAGTACTAGATTCAAACAAAAAAAGCAAAAAGTATTAGTCCAAGTTACTGGTGGAGTCAAGTACTAGATTCAAACAAACAAAAAAAGAAAAAATTGACCGCCCAAGGACCGACGCAGGCCCTGACGCTGCTAGATACTTGAACTCGAGCCCGTGGGCGAATCCCCAGTAATCCGCACAACGCAGGGCCTGCCGTCGAGGGCCCACAGGTCATGAGAGAGAGAGAGTGTCGTGTATAAGCGCTCAGGTAAGTATTCAGAGGAGTTCGACCGATGAGCCTCGGCTGCGCTTATAAACAGGTCTAGAGCCCCCTCGTCTAGCGAGGTGGGACTAAACCCAGAGCGCACGCGCACGCCGCGCTGCACAGCTACGCGAACGAGCTATCTGGGCCGAAAACAATGACTCAGGCGGATGGCCCAACACAGTAGTTCGCCCCATTACAAAATTCCAGCCGATCACACACGACAAAATAAAAAAACAAAATGCAGATAATAAAAAAAACCTCACAAGAAATCAGTTCAAAACAAATAATGTAAAAAGTTCAAACACATGTTAATTGTAAGAACTAAAAAAATAAAAAATATATTTTTTTGGAAAATTAAACGTAGAAGATTGTAAATAAAAATTTCAGAAACAAATTTATAAAAAGTTCAACTACTACAATTCATAAGGTTCAAGTAAAAAAATAGTACTGTGCAGCAAAGATTAAATTCTTTTAATTTTAAAAAATACTAGAACTATCATTATTCAACTGTAAAAAGAAAAAATGTGCTCTAAAATTCATGTAAAAAAGTAAGAAAAAATGCTATACAACAAACAAATTTGATTGGTAATTGACAAACTAAAATAGTTCAGTACTATCATTAACAGCATGTAAGTTCGGCAAACTCAAAACCCAAAAGGGGTTCTACAAACATCATCAGTGTGTAGTTCCGTCTGCGAGCTATGTACATGAAAATATCCCAGTCAAAACAAAGGATGCCCATCAGTTCAACTATAAATTGTTCTAGTACTAATATAAAGAATATATAAATAAAACAGTTATACTTGAGCAAAACAATAGGAAAAGCATTACATAAATTGTTCCAAACCATCTGATAATACCATAGAATTCAACCATCTCACATGCAAATGTTTTAAAGAAAAAATACTGCAACATAATCAAACACACACAAAACTCACAACCGGCGTCATTTGCCACATTTAAACCCACAACACATAAATTCTGAATGTCAGAGAGTCATCTTCCCTGGAGAACATAACCATAACCACATCACCATCCTCAAATCCAGACTCTGCCACAAACTCCTTCCACCCAGTAGTTAGATTGATGCAACCATCAAAGTCGATGTGGTAGGGAACTTCCATCAACTGATACCCGTTTTTGTTTGAAGTCTCCATCTTTAGTATCCGGGAACTAGGAGCAACAATCCTGATCCTGGGTGACATTTTCTGCAAATGGGCATGGGAGTACAAAACAAAGTGAACACCTGACATAACTGAATTTTTACACAGATCTAGGAACGGTTTGCATAACAAACTAAAAAGAAAAAATCTGAACCAAAACAATAACACCAAACTAACTAGTCATATGAACTGACTAAACTGAAGAAATATACATATCAATACACCTACAGTAAAAACATCTGACAAAAAACAGATCAAGGATTATACAAAAATGGATAAAATACTGTTAAGTAATGAACAAATACACACAAAATCCCTACTGTTAAATTCTGACAAAACCAAATAAAAATATAGACAAACTATTGATAAAACTAAACTACAGATTCAGTCCATGGGATTCAAAAGAGACCTACAAAAAAGTAGAAAACAAAACGAATAGAAACACATACCCATGATTCCTTCAAGTCCCCAACCGTCAGGCGACAAACATAGGGTGCACGAAACCCATGGTTGCTGTACAGCAGACAAGAAAGTTGCCCACGGCGCTGAGTCTGGGTGAGGTCCAAACCAGATTCGTACACATAGCCGTCAGCTATGCGCGCCATCTTTGCCAGGTATCCGCATGAACAATCCTCGATGGAACACACAGGAACAGGGAAGAAAACAACGGAGAGAAGAGGGAGGAACCTAGATCTGATTCTGGAAGAAGGAAGAAAAAGGAGGGGAGACTGAGCCACACACCACACATAGATGGATAGAATTTATAGCCAGGGAGACTCGCAGATTATAAAAATAATAAATAGGTAGGTGGGCAGCCAGCTGGTAGGAAATAGTTATTATACAAGCCATGCAACATTTGACCGCAAATTAGTTCAACTTCAGATAAACCAGCAGTTCAAAAGTGCACATAACAAACATATGCAGATAAATAAACACATTCAGAGGTAAACAGTTGAATTCATTTAGTCATTCAAACATACTGCTCCCTCACAACACAAATCTTAAAAATATAATATTCACTACTTCAGTCATAACGATCAAAGAAATGACGCCATTTGGCCCTGGTGGATGGATGTGGAGCTGTGGCTGCTCTCGCCCTAGCCCAACTGATGATCTGAATATGGTTCCTTCCCCTGCCCTCTGGGAAAAGAAGCGCCAATTCATTGGAGTTGCAAGTATCCATCACCTCGCGCGTAAGGCGTCTGTTGAACTCTGCCTCCAGTTCCTCCTCGGTAGCATGTCGTGCCATCTGCCTGCGCCTGCGCCTCCTCCTCCTCCTCTGCTCCGCTACTGCAGCCCTCACATCGACGGCATCCCCCTCCTCCTCTGTGACCTCTCCCAGCTCAAGATCCATCTCGCTTTTCTTTGGTTGCAGCTGGTAGAATGAAAGTGACAGAGGGCTCGGGCTTTATAATCAAAGTGCAGAGGTATCGATAGGCAGCTAGTAGAAAATACATACTCCGATGTCAACTCACAGTAAGACAACTTTGACACGGAGCAGTCCAACTACACATACGGCAGCAATTCAAACAACACTGAAAAACACGCAACTTAATTACACAGTTTGACCAGATTACAAGAAATCGCAGGCTACAGTCAGCCGCCATACACCACCTCCGCCAACGACAAAATAGCATGGGAATCCGGGGTAGAAACAACTCAAAGAAGAAAAATTGACAACGCAATTCTTTTCATACAATCCTCATATATCTGCGTACAACGCCAATTCGAAAGTAAAACAACAGAAAAAGAAGAACACGTTTGCATGGCGGGCGTGGAAAACGACCAAGAACACCAAAACATGTAATCAGAAATTATAGATGAAATTAATCTCCAAAACCTCTAACATACCGATAATTCTCACATCCAAAACAACAAACAGCACATGAAATGAGGCCTACGAACACCACGGTAAACACCAACGCCCAAAACACGTCCCCTGCCAAATGCCCACGCCGTCACCTCCGGTGACTCCAGATCGCAAAACACGACCAGGTGAGCATGAGCACGTGCAGAACCCCTTGCATGTCTCCTCTGGCAACGAATGGCCCATAGCACCGCGCCGGAGAACACCCGGAAGCTCCACGTTGCATCCCTAGTTTCCGCCCGTCGTACACGCAGGAAGATCAGTTCAAGTAGAAAACCACGTAAGTCCAACGTGTAAACTATGTCAGTTCAAGTAGGGTAACAGAATAATATTCTGTTACGCGAAGCAGAATAGCCCATTGTGAATATAAACTCTGAAGTCAAATCAATGTTGAAGACAAACCAATTATGAAGATAATACAATCATGACGCCAAATGAAAATCTTCGAAAAAGTTTGGTGGTGGCGTTACCCACCGTATAGGAAGTATTAGACCCAACACGCGCACAATTATCGTGGCGCTGTGAAGTCAAATTCCACTTTAATGTATTCACACTCAGAGGGTAAGTCTTCATGAATTGATGTTAATGTTACTTCATGTGTTGCACATCTAAGTCATCAATATGCATAAGCGTTAGGATGTGTGTCCATTTACATGACATTTGAGGATTCTAAGATATTTAGCTCACACCGTAGCTTGCAAAACCTTTTCTCATCCAAGGGCTTTGTGAAGATATCTGCCGATTGCTCTTCAGTGTTGACGTGAATGATATCAATGTCTTCCTTCAACACATGATCCCTGAGAAAAGGATGATGGATTTGAATGTGCTTTGTCTTCGAGTGTTGAACTGGATTGTGAGCAATCTTGATGGCGCTCTCATTGTCGCAGTAGAGTGGCACATGCTTCATGTTGATGCCATAGTCCTTGAGAGTTTGCTTCATCCAGAGAAGCTGAGCGCAGCAAGATCCAGCAGCAATGTTTTCAAATTCAGAAGTGGAGAGTGATACACAGTTCTACTTCTTTGAAGACCAACAAACGAGAGATCGTCCAAGAAAGTGACATGTGCCTGATGTGGACTTGTGATCAACCTTGTCACCAGCATAATCAGCATCTGAGAATCCAACTAGATCAAACTCTGAGCCCTTTGGATACCATAATCCTAGTGTTGGGGCGTGAGCTAAATATCAAAAAAATTGCTTCACTTCTAGGTGATGCGATTCTGTTGGTGACGCTTGGAATCGGGCACACATGCAAACTCTAAGCATTATATGAGGCCTGGCTGCACATAAGTATAGTAAAGAACCAATCATGGAGTGGTATACCTTTTGATCGAACTCTTTGCCATTGTCGTCGGGGACCAATTGGCCTTTGGTTGGCATTGACGTCGTGTACCCTTTGTAGTCTTGCATTCCAAACTTCTTCAGGAAATCTTTGAGGTACTTCTCTTGTGATATGAATATGCCATTTCTCTGCTGACAAATTTGAAGGCCAAGGAAGAACTTTAGCTCACCCATCATGGACATTTGATATTGCTCTTGCATCATATGCCCAAACTCATCACTGTATCTCTTGTCAGTGCAGCCGAAGATAATGTCATCCACATAGATTTGGCACACAAACAGTTCACCATCATATGTCTTCGTGAAGAGAGTGGGATCTAGAGAACTAGGTTTGAAGCCTTTGCTCTTCAAGAAGTCTTTGAGTGTGTCATACCAAGCACAAGGTGCTTGTTTGAGGCCATACAGTGGCTTGTTGAGCTTGTACACCATGTCAGGACGCTTTGGGTCTTCAAAACCAGGTGGTTGTGCAACATACACTTCTTCAATTTTGTCGTTGAGGAAGGCACTCTTTACATCCATTTGATACAGAAGAATGTTGTTGTGGTTGGCACAAGCTAGCAGTATGCGAATCTTCAAGCCTAGCCACAGGAGCAAATGTTTCATCAAAGTCAATCCCTTCCACTTGTGTGTAACCTTGAGCAACGAGACGAGCCTTGTTTCTGACAACTTGACCATGCTCATCTTGTTTGTTGCGATAGATCCATTTTGTGCTGATGATATTATGCTTACGAGGATCAGGACGCTTAACTAGCTCCCATACATTGTTTAGCTCAAACTATTGAAGCTCTTCTTGCATAGCTTGAATCCATTCAGGTTCCATGAAGGCTTCATCAACTTTCTTGGGTTCGGATATGGACACAAATGCAAAGTGCCCACAGAAGTTTGCTAGTTGTGTTGCTCTTGAATGAGTGAGTGGGCCAGGTGCATTGATACTATCAATTATCTTCTCAATCTGGACTTCATTTGCAACCCGAGGATGTACTAGACAAAGATTTTGCCCTTGCTGATCATTGTCTTCATGTTGAGCATTGGCTTCAGGCTGAGCATTGTCTTCATGTTGGTTAGGTGCAGAAATGATGATTTCCTCTTCATCCTGTTCCTCTGTAGGTATGATTTCTCCAATACCCATTAGCTTGATTGATTCACTTGGTGAAGCTTCATCTAGCACATTTGGCAGGTGCTCTCTTTGCGAGTTGTTAGTCTCATCGAACCACGCACATCCACAGTTTCTACCACTTTATAGTGAAAGAGGTTGAAGACTCTGTAGGAGTGCGAATCCTTTCCGTAGCCAAGCATAAAACCTTCATGTGCTTTCGATGCAAATTTTGAAGTGTGATGTGGATCCTTGATCCAGCACCTAGCACCAAAGACCTTGAAATAGCTGACATTTGGCTTCTTACCAGTCAGGAGCTCATAGGATGTCTTCTTGAGCAACTTGTGAAGATAAACTCTGTTGATGATGTGGCAAGCAATGTCAATGGCTTCAGGCCAGAATTTCCTTGGAGTCTTGTACTCATCAAGCATCGTACGGGCCATTTCAATGAGGTTTATGTTCTTGCGCTCCAAGATGCCATTCTGCTGAGGTGTGTATGGAGCGGAGAACTCATGTGTGATGCCCAATGTATCAAGATATGTGTCGAGGCGTGTGTTCTTGAATTATGTGCCGTTATCACTTCTGATGTGCTTGATCTTGATGCCATAGTTGGTCATGGCACGATTGGCAAACCGTCTGAAGACATCTTGCACTTCAGTCTTGTAGAGAATTGTGTGCACCCATGTGTATCTTGAGTAATCATCAACAATAATGAAGCCATAGAGACATGCAGTGGTAGTGTGAGTGGAGTAATGAGTAGGGCCAAATAAGTCCATGTGAAGCAACTCGAAGGGTCTCGTTGTAGTCATGGTTGTCTTCGAGGGATGCTTGGCCCTTGTCATCTTCCCGGCTTCACAGGCACCATATAAATGATCCTTCTTGAACTTGACGCCCTCGATGCCAATCATATGCTTCTTCTTCACGAGAGTGTGCAAGTTACTCATGCCCGCATGTCCTAGCCTTCGATGCCAGAGCCAGCACTCGGAAGCTTTTGCTAGAAGACATACGACAAGCTATGGTCCTGTGGAGAAATCTACCATATACAAGTCGTCTCTTCGATACATTTCGAAGACTAGAGATTTGTCAGATTCCATGAGCACAAGGCAACAATACTTTCCAAATATCACAATCATCTTTAGATCACAAAGCATCAAGACAAACATTAAGTTGAAACCAAGGGATTCAACAAGCATCACTTTTATCCATGTGCTGATCATTTGAGATTGCAACTCTACCTAGGCTCAATACATTGCTTTTACCAGTGTCAGCAAATGCAATGTGAATCTTGTCAGATGGACGTAGGGTTGAATCCATAAGAAGACTTCAATCACCAGTCATGTGGTTAGTGCACCCACTGTCCATAATCCATTCAGTAGCCTTCGTACCCTATAGTGAAGTTAGGGGGATAGGCTTCACAAAGAGAAGTGTGAAGCATAAACATTTGACGAACAAGCATACTATCAAAGTTCAGATCCTTGTTAGGGTAGATAGGATGTTTGTCAAGAAACCCTGGGACGAAATACATAGTGAGACCATTTTGGCATTTTATCTTGCATCCCACAAAATATTTTTGGTCCCCAGTATTAGCGCCAGAAGCTTCTAATTTCCGGCTGGAGACCTTTCCCTGCAAAAGAAAGTTAATTCTTCTTAACCACACACATCTACAGGGGTGGCTTAGAAGCAATGAGTCTAAGTGCAGCATCTGAGAACTTTGGCTTTGGAGCCCTAGCAAATAGCCTTGCAGGGGGTGAATAATACTCATAAGAATAAGCAAAAAAGTTCTTTGTTTTATGAACATAGCGGTTTGAAGAAACACACTCATATTCATAAGTCTGAGTATGGTTTCCCTGCAAAACATTAGCGTTAGGGTGACCTTGTGAAGTCCTCTGTCTGTATGAAGTATTTGGGACATATGAAGCCTTTGATCTGGGGTTTGTCTTCTTCCCAGGTGATGTCATGATGACATTCTCGGGAAGCTTCTCAAGACAACTTTTGGGAACCTAGATCTTCTTCATACGTGGCCCGTTCCTGCAGTTAGTACCAATAGACATGGCAAACACTTCACCATTCTGATTCTTAAGAAACTTATAATATGCGTCAAAGGATTCATCAATGATAATGGGATTAGCACAAGTGAAGCCAGATAAGGTAGATGGATCCACTGAAGGGCCCTTTGTAGCAACCCATGTGGTTTTGGGGTACTGCTCAGGCTTCCAGTAGGAACCATTGACATTCATTTTACTCTCGAACCCAACACCATCTTTCCTAGGGTTTTGGTCCAAAATCTGTTTCCTGAGGGCATCACATAGTGTCTGATGCCCTATGAGGCTTTTGTACATGCCTGTTTCAAGCAATGTCTTCAACCTAGCATTTTCACCAGCAATAGTAGTGGTATCCTCAGGAGAGGGGTTAGTCTCCACGTTAGCAGTTGAAGATACTGCAACATTAGCAGCAGTAGAACATTCAACAATAGAGACAACATTATCACGCTCAAGACATTTCAAACATGGTGGCACAAAGTCTTCCTGAGTGGAACTGATCTGTTGAGCGCGAAGTGAATCGTTCTCTTTTTGAAGATCTTCATGAGACGCTCTCAAATTCTCTACATCTTGCTTCCTTTGAAGATAATCATAGGAAAGCTTCTCATGAGTAGCTGAGAGTGTTTCATGACGACTTTCAAGTGCCTCATACTTAATGTGAAGATTTTTAATGTCTTCAATGAAGGACCGAGTTTGATTCATTTCCGCATCCAACAGGTCATCACTTTTGTCTAGCAACTTTTGAATATGTTCCATAGCAGTTTGTTGTTCAGTTGCAATTTTAGCCAGAGTCTTGTAGCTAGGTTTGGATTCACATTCAGAGTCATCTTCATTGGATGTTTGAAAGTAAGCATCACGTGAGTTTACCTTGGCACCTCGTGCCATGAAGCAGTAGGTTGGAGCAGAGTCGTCCTCATCATCGGCTTCAGTGTCGGTGGCGTGACTATTGTCTTCAGTGTTGAAGATGGACTTGGCGAAGAATGCCGAACCTAGAGCCAGGCTTGCCACGCCTGAATCAGACTCCTCCTCAGACTCCACCTCCGCCTCCTCAGAAGTAGATTCCTCCTCTAAATCAATTTCCTTGCCAATGAATGCACGAGCCTTGGTGGATCAGCTCTTCTTGTGAGATGAATACTTTGAAGAAGACTTTGAGGATTTCTTCTTCTTCTTGTCGTCAGAATCATATTCCTTGCTCTTCTTCTTATTATTATTAGTTTCCTTGTCCAATTGAGGACACTCAGAGATGTAGTGGCCTGGCTTCTTGCATTTGTGGCATGTTCTCTTCTTGTGGTCACGAGAGGAAGCCTCATCATTTCTTGAGCTGGATCTTGAAGACTTTCTGAAGAGATTCTTTTTGGAGAACTTCTAAAACTTCTTCACGAGCATAGCTAGCTCCTTTCCAATGTCTTTGGGATCCTGAGAACTGCAGTTAGATTCTTCTTTAGATGAGGAAACGACCTTTGCCTTCAAAGCACGGGTTCGGCCATAGTTTGGGCCATAGATGTCTCTGTTTTCAGATAGCTGGAACTCATGTGTGTTGAGTCTCTCAAGTATGTCAGACAGATCGAGATCTTTGAAGTCAGGGCGTTCTTGTATCATCAGGGCTAGGGTGTCAAATGAGCTCTCAAGTGATCTCAGAAGCTTCTTCATGATTTCGTGCTTGGTGATCTCAGTGGCACCAAGAGCGCGAAGCTCATTAGTGATATCAGTGAGACGATCAAAGGTGAGCTGGACATTCTCATTGTCGTTTCTCTTGAAGCAGTTGAAGAGATTGCAAAGAAAATCAATCCTTGAGTCTCTCTGAATTTAGAGGCCTTCGTTGACCTTGGACAGCCAGTCCCAGACTAGCTTTGCAATTTCCAGTGCACTCACATGGCCATACTGTCCTTTGGTCAGATGACCACAGATGATGTTCTTGGCGTTCAAGTCCAGTTGAGCGAACCTCTTGACATGAGCAGTGGTGAAACCTTCACCGAGCTTAGGAATGCCTGTCTTGACGACATACTGGAGGTCAACTTCAATGGCTTCAAGATGCATGCACATCTTATTCTTCCAGTAGGGGTAATCAGTGCCATCGAAGACTGGGCACGCAGCGGAGACCTTGATTATCACTGCAGTCGACATAGCTAAAACTCCAGGTGGTTAAACCGAATCACATAGAACAAGGGAGCACCTCCCTTTGATACCAATTGAAAGTGCGAGTGATTGACTAGAGGGGGGTGAATAGGCGATTTTTATGAAAGTCTTCAAAACACGAGGTCTTTGAAGACAAATAGATGAAGTGAGCCTATTGATATGCATCGAAAGATAGACTACACTAGACAAGCCATAGTCAAATGAGCAGTATTGTGAAAGCACGAAGACAATCAGCAGCTAGGTAGTGTGGATCAGAATGGAAGACAGTATGAAGCCAAACAGGTAATAGTCTTCACACAGTGAAGTCAATCAGATCAGACAAGCAAGCAATGACTTCACGAAGACAAACTGAAAAGTAAAGGAAGTAGGTAGAACCAGTTGCTTGGTGAAGACAAGGATTTGGTAGACCAGTTCTAGTTGTTGTGACAACTGTACGTCTGGTTAGGGAGGCTGAGATTGAACTCAGAAGACCGCGTCTTCACCTTATTCCCCCTGAGCTAAGGACACCCAATCCTAGCCCAATCACTCTGGTAAGTCTTCAAGGTAGACTTGCAAACCTTCACAGACTTCGTTCACCGGCGATCCACAATGACTCTGGGATGCTCAGAACGCGATGCCTAACCGGCTGGAGGATTCACAGTCCTCAAGTGTAATAAGTCTTCAGGTCAGGCGGACAGAGAGACTTCAGTGATGCCTAACACTCTTTGGCTCTGGGTGTTTTGGGCTTTGTCCTCGCAAGGATCTCTCTCTCAAAGGCTTCGGAGGTGGGTTGCTCTCAAATGACAAAAGCCATGCACTAACTCTGAGCAGCGACCAATATATGGTGTAGGGGGTGGGCTATATATAGCCTGGTGGCAACCCGCCATGATATGTCCGAAATGACCCTGGGTCACTAAGGAACCGACACGTGTTCGACGGTCGGATTTCAAACACACGCGATAGCTTGGCTTGGGCTACAAGCAAGGCTGACTCATACAACTCTGGATAAGATGTGCTCTCATTGTCTTCGCTCAAAGACACAAGATTTTGGTTGAGCATCACATGACTCATCTGACTTTGTTCACTTGGAACCCACTTAACAGTACGGTGGTTCCTAAGACTCAATAAAGAAGAAAAGGAAACCACGAAACAACTATTTCTTCGCACTCCATAGTCTTCAAGTGAATGTCTTCACATGTCATTATCTTCATCGTGAATGTCTTCATGAACCACCATTGTCTTCAATGTCTTCATACATTTTTAGGGGTCATCTCTGGTAGGTGAACCGAATCAATGAGGGACTACTACCTGTATTATCCTGCGATTCTCACAAACACATTAGTCCCTCAACCAAATTTGTCGTCAATACTCCAAAACCAACTAGGGGTGGAACTAGATGCACTTACATGTAGACTCCTCCCCAAGTCCAATTCGCCCCCATAAGGAAAGGGGGGCGCCTTCCTACTTGGCCCTTGTGGCCCAAGTTGCCTTCCACCTCTTGGCCTTTTTAGGCCCATTGATATTTAAATTAAATATAAAATATTATAAATACCTCTATAACATTATATATATTAAGATCTCTGAAAACATTTTCCACCTATATATAATTTATGGTAATACCGGTATTACCCGATACTCTCTGAAGCCTTTCCGGTGACCCCGAAATGCTTCCGGATCCTCTTGGAACTATTCCGAATATTCATGAAACAATTCCACAAATATATTCTCATGACTCCCATTCTACTAACACTCAGCACATCATGATTTCCTTAAGCTTGTGACCCCATAGGTTTGGTAACACTAGAAAAAAATACACTTCCGTGATGATACGTGTTTGTCAAAGTAGGTCACGTTTTCTGTCATGCATGTACATCCATCACAATTTTATGACAGAATCAAGATAGTCATACCTGTGCTGTCGTAGAAGTGTTCCATAACATTACCAAAATTATCATCATGGAAGTGTCCACTTCCATGACGATAAATCGCGCGTTATAGAAGTGCTTTTGTCAAGGGTGACCGACACATGGCATCCACCGTAACGGGTCGCCGTTAAGCTATCAGGTCCGGTTTTCGATCCGATAACCCGTTAACAACCCGGACCAATGAGGATTTTCCACATGTAAAATTGTCACCGGCCGGAGGAAACACACGTTGGCTAACCGTTGGGACAGATGTCACCCATTCATTGGACAAGAGGTGCCTATGATAGGCCGACACGTGGCACGGCCCAACAGAGGCCCATTCCGGTGAAAAGGCCGGCCCGTTTGACTTGGTCAAAAGGTAACAGGGTGGCCCATAGAAAGCCTGTTAACGGCATGTTCGTATATAGCCCATTTACGACCCGCTAACTCACGACCCATTACGACCTATCGGAATTAAGCCCAGTAGCTTCATCTGGGCCATCCAGTATGATTCTAGCCCGTTGTAACTTCCAGCCCATGTATGGCCCATGATGTCTTTCAGCCCATCCGAGGCCATTTGTAACTCTTGGCCCATTAACGGCCCGTGGTGAATCTGGACCGCAATGAACAGTGTATCGCTTTATACCCATTAACGGCCATTATTCCATTGGGCCGTCTCCAACCCGTGTTATCTTTCGGCCTTCTCAGGGCCCATTTATTCTTGGGCTTATTTCGAGCATTCGGTTACTTACGGCCTGTTACTGGCCTTTTCTGCTTGTGGGCCAAATTCAGCCGTGGTTACAATCGGCCCGTTTGCGGCCCGTTAATCCGTTGGGCCGTTTTCATAGCGTCATCAAATACGGCCGATTAACGATGGTCTGTTTTGGTCGGCCCATGAACGAACGATTCCAAATCTAGCCCGTTTACGGCCCATAATGCGGTCTGTTATTGGCCCATGTTTGGCCGATCGATCATACGGCCCGTAGAAGGCCCATTGATGCTACGGCCTGTAGAAGGCCCATTGTTTCTACGGCCCTTAGAAGGCCCATTGTTTCTATGGCCCTTAGAAGGCCCATTGTTTCTACGGCCCATAGGAGGCCCATGGTAACTACAGTAAATATGTAGCCCATGGTTATTGTGGCCTAGTTCTAAAAAATAGGTTATTGCGGCCACTAGCAAACCGCAGAAAAAGAACTGCACGGAAGCAAAAAAAATAAACAAGACAACAAGGAAATAAATTAGCAAGCAACTTATGCTAGGCTATCACGGCTATTACACGTATTACATCCACTGGGCATCAAAGTTCGCCACCAGTGCAAATATAGGGAATAGAGCCGCGTATCATATACATGGTTGTCAAAGTTGGCGACCAGTGCAAATAAACGCCGCAGCAAAACAAGTCCAGAACTGAAACCACTTCAGAAGAGCTCAAGAAACAATATCCTGGGTACCCATAATGCTGGCAAGATGCTTATCAAGCTTATTAACTTTCTCTTGTTTGGCGCTTAAACCCTCCAGCGCTTGCTGTTGCAACAAAAAATATGCATCTCAATTCTGCAGGGACTTCCTCAGTTCTTCAGCTTCCTGTCGGAGCACATCTGATCGATGTCTTTCAACTTGAAGTTGAGACTCAAGAAGACAAATTGATTCAGGCAGCAAGTTCGAAGAGCTTGTGCCAGCAGTAGTGGCCAGTAACTCGAACACTACATCAAGACATGACTTTTGGGTTCTCTCACTGTCGTCAAGATAGTTTTTATCAGCTTTGGAGACCAACAGGGATGTATCACTATCTTGAACGTCATCTGCATTACTTCCTTTACCATTGCATAACGGGGTACTGTTCTCCAATATTTTGTCCGCATTCTAAAAGAGAAACAAGCAGACACATCGCAGCTTTACCATGTTGTATATGAAACTTATTTTGGTCAAATCAGTTCAGTAGTAAAGTGGACAGGATAACAACATGAAACAAACATATATCTATGTACCATGGTCACTTTATGGTCTATATCATTCTAGTTTTTTGCCAAATCAAGATAGGGACACAGTTCAAATAATATTTGTTCAAGACAAAGCAGAATAGACATAATATAAGTGTGGGAAACTATAGAGCAATAACAACACTTGTAATGTGCATGACGTGAGAACATAAATGTTTATTCAATTGAAACTGAAATCAACATAGAGCAAGTTACAACAGCAAACCAGTTAAAAAACAGGTTTAAAACATACCTGTTGCGCCATTGGAGTTTCAATTCCATCCTTCAAATTTGAAAATAGTTGGTATGAGTAAATACAGTGATGCAAGAGCAAAGGAGTATGAACCATAGCTACAGAACCTGACCTGAGAAAAATTCTTCTTCTCCTTTAAGCGTTGAGTTGGGATTTGGAGTGGTGGTCCTCGTGCTTTGGGCACTGTAGTCCCCTTACTAACTGCTCGTGTTTGGGTGCTCTGTGGTGGAGACGGTGCTGTGTCAACTGGAACTGGGTTACTATCTGCCGGGGTTGGGGTTAGAAGGGGTGTAGCTGGTCCTCTGTCCAACTGGGTAGGGGTACAATCTGCGAGAGTCTGGGTTATGTGTGGTGGGGCTGGTCCTTGGGCAAATACAATCGTGGTTCTATCTGCATCAACTGGTAGCACTATCTTTTTTGAAGACCGTGTTGTTACTCCCTTAGATACCGCCATCACCCTCTCCAATTCAAACGGCTAATAAACAAGAAAAGTAATTGAATGTGCAGACATGTATGATAGACAGGTGCAATGGATAGTGGGGAATAAAAGAGGGCATGAAATAATTCACATTTATGTTGTCTAACCAAACAGGGTAGCATGACACAATTTCACATATATGATGGCTAACTAAACATGATAGCATGACACAATTTCACATTATGATGGCTAACTAAAAAAGATGGAAAGACATAGTTCAGAATATGATGACTATGTAAGCAGGATGACATGATATAACTATATAATATGTTTATTAAATAGGTTGTCATGCCATAATTCACATACAGGCCGCCTATGGAAACATGATAGCATGATATAATTCATGGATAGAATGACATAATTCAAAATATGATGACTGTAAACACTAAACAGGATGAGATGATATAACTATATGATGTCTTTATTAAATGGGTTGCCATGCCATAATGCAGATAGATGCTGTGTATGTAAACATGATGGCATGATATAATTCAAATATATGATTTATATAGTAAGCAAGTAAGCAGATGGCAATCCATATATGATGTAAAAACTAGGCAATGCAAGACAACATGCATGACATGGGTAATATAACCCTGCCAAGTTTGAGCATAGACCTCAGGGTGGGAATAGGACTGGTCATCAGTCTCTGAATCCTCCTCTGAGGAGCTCTCTGTAACCAGCAAGATGTTTGCTTCGGCGGGTAGCATTGTCTGCTCTGAATACCTTGTTTTCACTCCAGATACTTCCATCACTGCTTCAAATGGCTGATGCACAGGAAGAGTAGTTGAATATACAAACGTTGTCGACAAATGGAACACGTAATACAACAAATGATAGCATGATATAATTCACATACATGATGATTGGCTAAACAGCATGGCATTGCATAATTCACATATATAATGCCTTTGCAACAAGATAGCATTGCATAATTCAAATATATAATGTCTTGCAACAAGATGGCAATGCATAATTCACATATATGGTAAGTAGACACTAAACAGGTGGCATTCACACAAAGCATGTCTAAACTAATCAAGCGACATAGCAATGCAAGACACCATACCACGATATGAGCAAGATAACCCTGCCAAGTTAGAGCATACACCTTGGGGGGGGGGGGTAGGACTGGTCATCTGTCTCTGAATCCTCCTCTGAGGAGCTATCCGTAACCAGCGAGATATGCGCTTCGTCAGATAGCATAGTGTGCTCTAAAAACCTTGTTTTCACTCCAGAATTTACCATCACCGTGTCAAATGGCTGATGCACACGAAGAGTAGTTGAATGTACTAACATTGTTGACAAATGTAATACATGTCGTGGTTTATTCAAAACTGCGACACAAGCTAGCAAGTGGGGTGTGCAGCTCTCTCGCCCCCGTGAGCGCGAGCCCCTCCCCCGCCCCCGCGCCGCTGGCCACTCCGGCCGCGGCGGCCACCGCACGCGCTCCTGCCCGTCGGGCTGTGGGGTTCCCCCGCTCGCCTTTATGGCCCCTCCCCCAGCCCCTGATTCCCCGGCGCCAACCGAGCTCCTCGACTGGGACGCCTCCTCCTCGGAGGGAGACGGGGTCGGATCTGGATCTTTCTCCGTGCGCTCGCCGGGTTCCCCGGCGCGCCTTCAAGGCGAGGCCTGCCTCCTCGCGAATCCACCCGCCTCTGTGCCCGCTGGTACGCCCGCTGCGCCCCAAGCTGCTCGTCTCAAATCCATTGTGGTTGCGGCATCCTCCCCGGGGCTGTCATTGATGGCGGACTGCCCCGCGATTCCCCCCTCCCCCATTGGTCCCTAGGCTGCGCTCCATCATCGTCGCCCCAACCGTAGCCCAGCCGGAAATCCTGCCTGTCATTGAAGAGGGATGGACGGAGGCGAGATCCCGGAAGCAAAAGCAGCGGCTGCGGAAAGCCGTCCTCGATCCTGTGGGCAATAGTGCTGATCGTCGCCGCTCCATTGCTCAAGCTGCCGCCCGAAAGGCCTTCTTAAGGCGTTTCAAGGGCCTGTGTCTCCGTTGCCTCAGCCCTCTACACCGCCGCAAAGATTACCATGGGCAAACACATTGCCTCACCTGCAGACTCCCCGGCCACCAATCCCGTCAGTGCCCCCAAAGCCATCTGAAGCCGGCGACACCTAGTGCGGCTACTAGCTCCGGCCCGGCCCCGCCGCCGGGTAGGGCGCCCGTCCGCGACCGGCTCGTCTTCCCCCCCTCGAGCGAGGCCCCCGCGCTGCCTTCCCTTCCTCCCCCACCACCGCTGTCCCTGCCACAACAGCTCATGGCGGCCACCTTCGTCCCTGCTTCCCCGCCGCGCCGTCAGCGCCATAGCCACGGTATGGTCGTCCGCACGTGGGCCATGGAGCACCAACGCTTCATCCTCAAGAACCACGCCGTGCTGCTCACGACCACAGACAACTTCCACGCCATCAACCCGATGATGGTGGGTCGCGCCCTCGAGGCGCAGCTGCGCATCGGACCGCATCTGCTGAGGGTCACGCGCCACCACCCTGAAGATTTCCTCATCCACTTCGAGGACCCGGCCCACCGCGACGCCGCTCTGCGCTACAACAACATCAACGTCGAGGGTGTCTCCTTCCTCACCAAGCCTTGGCCCCCCGACGAGCACGCGGTCCGCCAGACCTGGACGCTGCATGCCCGTGTCGTCATCGAGCACCTCCCCCTCGACATGTGGTCCCTGGAGGGGGCCAAAGAGGTGCTAGGCAAGTTCTGCATCATCGACCGGCTCGACAGCCACACCTTTGAGCACCGGGACACGCGCATGTTCGCCTGCTGGGTGTGGGTGTGGAACCTCACGGACATCCCCACCCGCCACTGCCTTTCCAGCTTCGAGGAGGGGGCTGGCCGCATGACGGAGATGCTGGGCTACTCGCCGCCGCTCAGGGCTAACCGCATCGTCCCGCCGCCCCCTGAGGGGGAGCGCAGCTCCCTGCTCTTCCACATCGACCGCGTCGAGGACTGGAGGTTCCGACGACGATGATGATCGCTGCCCCATGCCGGAGATCGCCATGCTTGACTGGAGGTTCAACGCCGAGGACAACCGCGAGCACCACCCGCCGCCTGCGCCGGCACCAGGCCCTGCCCCGGCTCCGCGCCACCAGCAGCGGGCCAGGCAGGCGCCACGTGTGGCCTCTACAGGCTGTCGTGGTATGCCGGCTCCGGCCCGCCGTGGTGACCACGACGGGGAGGGTGGCTCGGGCCGCCGCTCTTGGAAGGATGCGTTGCTTGGTTTCGGCCGTCCCAGCAAGGACGCCCCGGCTGCCCGCTTGCCCAGCGCCGAACTTCACCACAGCCGCACGCCGGGGCCGCGTCATAGGCGGCGCCACGTCGACGCTCAAGCCAAGATGCCGGAGCCACTCCTTGCCCCGCCGCGCCCCCTGCTGCCCCCGGCGACCGCACCAGTTGCGGTGGCTCCCCCACCCCCTCCAGCTCCTCCAGCTCAGATTGACACACCGCTTCCGCCCGTTGAAGAGCCTGAAGACCTAGTGGCCCGCTTCTTTGCTAGCAGAAGCGACGCCATCAACCCTCCCCGCTGGACTGACAGTATGGTGTTCAAGGTAAACGCCACAATTGAAGCCGCCCTGGCATAGCCGCTGTCCTTCTCCCCCAAGCCTCCGGAAAAGCTCGCAGAGCAGATGACAACAGATCACCGGGCCCCTTCCACTCTCAGCCGCGCTCACACTCCTCTACGTAGCCATCCAAGCCCCACCCTGAAGACGACCAAGACAGCAACACCGACAACAGTTGAGCCAGTGCACCTCCCCCTGGTCACTGCTTAGATGGATGGCCTCGAGATAGGGCAGTGCAGCTCCCAGGAGGATCAAGGCAAGCAGACGGTCGCCCGTGCCCTCTTCACCGACGTTCAGCAACCCATCATCGCCTCACCAATTGTGCCACCATCGGATGCAAGGAAGCCAAAGAAACAGATGCTTCCCTCCAGAAGGAGTGCTCGCCAAGCAGGAGCAAAGAATGACGTCCCGGTGGCAAGCCGAGCTTCCCTGAGGATAGTCCAAGGCCTTGGCATCCTCGCCCCGTGCGACAAGATGACGGCATCCGCGGTGAAGAAGCTCGTGCAGCGTTTCGAAGAGCCACTCTCCCAGGAAGACATCCATGGCCTCGAGCTCCTCACCCGCCTCGACGACGCAGCTCTACGTGTAGGAGCAGGACTTGGTGGCCCAGCCACAGTCGCCGAATGAGTGCTCCATGTTAGCAAAACCTCATGTAAACCAGCAGAGGCCGGTGATGCGCCGGTTAGAGTTAGGAATGTTTCTCTTCTTTCAGTCGGCGGGTTTAGTGGTAGTTGCAGCAATCTGGCAACGCGGAGCAAGGGCTACTGGTGGTGCTCGCGTTCGCCGCTGCCTGCTAGTTGGGCTGGTGTGCCTGTCCTCTCTGTGTCAGGGTGGTGGTAGGAGCTGTAGATCGACGGCGGCAGTAGAGCACTACTGGTGGTTGCCGCTGTTGATGTTGATTGCTAGTTTGGCATGTGTACCCTGTTGTTTTACTTCTCTAGTGATGTTTCTCTGCTGGCAAACTTGTTTCCCCCATGAGTAGCCCAACCCGCACTATCATATCCTGGAATGTTAGAGGCCTGAATTTTCCTGCTAAACGCCACGCTATCCAGGAAAGTTTAGCTGCTTGGAAACCATCCATTGTTTGTCTCCAAGAGACGAAAATTAGTAACTGGACTGATGCCCTATCTAGGGAAATTGGGGGCGCGACACTAGACCAAGTATGCCACCTGCCTGCCAACGGATCTAGAGGAGGCATCAGCATCTTCTGGAACAACACTTTGGTGCATCTTAGCAACTGTATCGCCTCCCAGTTTTCCCTGACGGCTACTGTCAAATCCCTAACGGAGGATAAGGAGTTCTACCTCATGTCAGTTTACGGCCCAACCGATGACAACCTCAAAGAAGCTTTCCTTGATGAGTTACGCTCTGTTGCGCCTGTTTTCAGCCGCCCCTGGCTCGACCTTGGAGACTTTAACCTCATCTATGAAGCTAGGGATAAAAACAACCTAAACCTGAACCGACATCTGATGGGAAAGTTCAGAGCTGCGCTCAACAGAGCCGAGTTGTTTGAAATTACAAGGAAGAATAGGAAATTTACCTGGAGTAATGAGCAGCAGACTCCCACTCTTGTTGCCCTTGATCGTGTATTCTGCAACACGAGGTGGGATGCCCTCTTCCCTCAACACCGGCTGCACGCCGCCTCAACTTCTGTTTCCGATCATTGCCCTCTGGTCCTGGCAGATGCATGCGCTCCTCCCGGCAGAGCGAGGTTTCCCTTTGAGAATTTCTGGCCAAAATTTCCGGGGTTCCATGAAGCTGTCTCTGAAGCTTGGACGAGGCCAGTCCAGTCAAGTTGCAAGCTCCTCTCCCTGCACGTCAAGCTGAAGCGCACGGCCAACGCCCTGAGGAAGTGGAGTAAAGGATTGTTTAGCGATGCAAAGCTCCAGTTCTACATGACCCAAGAGATTATCCTGCGCCTTGACACCGCCCAGGAAAACAGGACCCTATCTGATGCAGAATGGGAACTGCGTAAAAAGCTGAAGCTACGGTTGTTGGGTTTAGCTGCGATAGAACGGGCAAGAAAGAAACAGAGCTCCCGCATCAATTGGCTTAGGGCGGGGGAAGCCAACACTGCTTTCTTCCATGCCAAGATCAACGCAAGACGGCGAAAAAACTTCATCCTATCGCTTAAGAAAGGGAACTACAGAGTGTCTGACCACAAGGAAAAGGAGAAGGTGATATTGGATCATTTCCAGAGCATCATGGGTCAGAAGCTCACGCGCGCCTGTACAATCAACTGGGACGCGATCAACTTGCCGTAGATTGACAATGAGGGAATGGATCTCCCATTCTCCGAGGAGGAGGTCTGGCAAGCAATCAAACAACGCCGACGGATCGCGCCCCGGGTCCGGATGGCTTCTCGGGGATTTTCTACCGTAGCTGCTGGGCTACTATCAAGCAGGACCTCCTTGACACTCTAAATCAGTTCTACCATATGAACTGTTCAAACTTAGGAATCCCGAACTCTGCAAACGTAGTGCTTCTGCCCAAGCTTCCCGAGGCCTCCGAAATTGGGCAGTTCAGACCAATTAGTTTGGTGCACTCTTTTGCAAAGCTCATTGCAAAGATCCTGTCCATTAGACTTGCACCTAGAATAGCTAACATCATATCTCCTGCCCAGAGTGCCTTCCTAAAAAGTAGGTGCATCCATGACAGCTACCTATTCGTTAGAAACGCCGCCCGCAGTTTCCATAGAAAGAAGAAGCAGATGCTCCTGTTTAAGCTGGATATAGCCAAGGCTTTCGACTCGATCTCGTGGGAATACCTACTGGAGTTGCTGCAAAATCTAGGCTTCTCGCTCAGGTGGCGCAACTGGATCTCCGCTCTATTGGCCTCGTCGTCCTCTGTCGTCCTCCTCAATGGATCCCCATGCCCAATAATACAACACTTCCGTGGCCTGCGGCAGGGGGACCCCCTGTCCCCTTTTTGTTCATCTTGGCGATCGACACGCTCCACTGTGTTCTCGAGGCAGCACAAAACTCTGATCTCCTTACACCCCTTCCTAGTCGAGATGCAAAATTGAGACTCAGTCTGTATGCTGACGATGCCATTCTCTTCTCCAACCCCACACGCGAGGATGTTGCCGGCCTTCTGGATATCATGCACCACTTTGGACAGGCCACCAGACTGCGGATGAACCCTGAAAAGTCAACTGTTGCACCCATCCAATGCCAAGAAATCGACCTGGAGGCTTTTGCTGGAGCACGCGTTGCCTTCCCGATCACATACCTTGGTCTTCCAATCACCTTAGGTAGGCTCAGAAAGGTGCACCTGCAATTCATATACGATAGAATTAGGGCAAAGTTAGCTAGCTGGAAGGGTAGACTGATGAACGTGGCCCGCAGGCGTGCGCTCTGTGCTCACAGCTATGCCTATTTTTGCACTCACCGCAATACAAGTAAACGCCAGCTTCCTCAAGGACATAGATAAAATCTGTCGAAAGTTCCTCTGGGCGCAAGAAGAAAACCTTTCGGGTGGCAAGAGCAAGGTCAGTTGGCGCCAAGTGTGCTCTCCAGTAGAGCTGGGCGGCCTTGGGATCCATGATCTTCAGAAATTTGCCAGAGCGCTTCGTCTACGTTGGCTGTGGTTGTCTTGGGCCGAACCAAACAGGCCTTGGGTTGGCTCGGCCATCCCATGCGATGAGCGGGACCGAGCCCTTTTTGCCGCTGCCACAGCTGTTAGGATTGGCGATGGCAAAACTGCTCTGTTCTGGGAATCAACATGGATGGGGCCACTCCTTTTGCGTGAAATAGCCCCGGCGCTGTACAAGCGATCAAGAGCAAAGAATTGATCTGTCAGGGAGGCGCTGCACGGACACAGATGGATCCAAGACATAAGAAGACCACCGTTCACAAATGCTTTCCTAGAGAAGTTCCGCTGCCTCTGGAGATTAGTCCGAAATGCAGAGGCAAGCCTCATCACCGGTGATGTAGATTCGATCACCTGGAAAACAACTACATCTGGAACCTACTCCGTTGTGGCAGCTTACAAGCTGCAGTTTGCTGGCAGGGTGGCCTCTCCTTTTAAAGACATGTTCTGGCAGGCATGGGCTCCCCCCGCTGCAAGTTTTTCATTTGGCTGCTCATGTTGGATAGGCTATGGTGCGCTGATCGTCTACAGCGTCGAGGCTGGCCAAACAACTATTTTTGCCCCCTATGTCTGCAAAACTTGGAGAGCTCGCTGCACATTCTAGTGGAATGCCCGCATGCCAGGATGATCTGGCAAAAGGCTGCGGATTGGTCTGGATGCAGATCACTCAATCCCATTGGTGGCAAAACCCTGAAAGCTCAAAAGAGATGTGGATTGCTATCGTCTCCAAGACGACGGCTGAACAAAAGAAGGGCATCAAATCGATGATGATCCTGGTGTCGTGGAGGATATGGCTTGAGCGAAACAACAGAATCTTCAGCAACAAAATCTCAACGGTGGAAACCACAATAAGTGAGATTCGAGGAGACTTGGGATTGTGGAGACTGGGGGTGCATCCTGCCTGCTGTCGCCTTTCGGGGACCCAGGCTCATCGAATTTTCATCTGTGCTGTCTTCTTCTTCTTCTTCTCCTTTTAATTTCCTCTTCTTTTTCATCCTTATGACCGTCTTGGTCTATGTACATATTGCTCCCTACCTATCATAATGAAAAAGCCCAGCCTTGCTGGTCTCCCTTTAAAAAATGTAATACATAATGAAAAAAAAGGATGGCCTAATATAATTCACATATAAGATGAGTCGCTAAGCAGGATGGCATTGCAAAATTCACATATATGATGCCTAGCTAAACAAGATGGCGTTGCGAATTCACATAAATGATGAATAAACTAAACAGATGGCATTCACACAAACCGTGTCTAAACTAAGCAGATGACATATTTGATGTATAAAGTAAGCAATGCAAGGCACCATATGCATGATATAACCAACATCAGCATGCCAAGTTAGAGCGAACACCTCAGGGGGTAAATAGGAGTGGTCTTCTCCTTCTGAATCCCCCTCAGAACAGATATCTTCCTCTCTATTACAATCCGAAATGGGTGGAGGGGGGCTGCCTTTGCGCCTACCATGGAGTGACATCTGCATGAAATTTTATGGCCACGCAAGGCTCGTCTCTTTTGCTCTACATGTTCAGTTCCATTGTGTACAATAACTGACATGCATAGGAATAAAACATAGTGAGATTATGTAAGGAGTGCATGCAGAAATCCAGAGTGATGGTAGCAACCTGTGGATAGACCCAAAACCAATGACAGTAGGCAGATAATGGCTTCAGCTAAAAAATACAGATAATGGCTTCTTTACTGTTTGTTTCCCACCAAACATGAAACTCATTGTAGACACCAGAGATTAACCAGATAGTAGATAGATACTATTGATTGCGGCCCCGATATGTACCCCACAACCATTTAAAAACTCAAGTTTGACCATTAGTTTGGAGCTGACTTAGAGTCGAATCGGTGAACAGGACGATAAAGTAGCATGTAATATTAAGCGATGCATAACGTAAGCAGACACGAAAGAGTGCGACCTCTCTTGCAGACCCGTGTAGTCCTCGAGGTCATTTTCTTGGTTTATGATGGTAATGCAGTTGTCATGGCTGCCGGCGGCGGGGAAGAAGATCTGAGGCGGCAAAAGACGGTGTGGAGGCCAGATCCGTGCTGTGCTGGACCCTTCTATCGTTGGAGCAGCTAAGCTGGGGTGGACGACGGCGCAGCAGGAGCGGGACAAACCACACAAGGTTTTCTTTGACAACTATCTGTAAGAGAAGTAATTCTGTAAGGGCTCGTTTGAATTGGAGGATTCTAACAATGCAGGGATAGGAATACACAGTAATAGGATAGGAAATACATGTCGGCTCGGGACCGAGCACCGGCAGCACCGCGAGATCGAATCAAGAAGAAAATGCGGCGATTAGTGTACAACCTCTTTGGTGGTGCTGATTAGGCCTCAGCTTCATCCAAGTAAACAATGATGATGCTGCTCTTCTCATGGTGTAGGTGAAGACGGCAGTGTGGAATGGAGGTGGCGCGAAAGACGAGGGGAACGTCGGGGCAGCTCCTTGGAGGTGGAGGACGGGGTGGCTGAACCGGCGGGATGACGAGATCGATGACGAATCCTCATTCGGTATAGTGCATGAGGGACATCGAGGTGTTGCTATGGACGACGTCGTCGGGGAAGAGGCTCCAGCTGGGTGGCGGACGGAGGAGGGTGTGGGGCTTCGCGGGTTTTCGCGGCCTCGGTGTACGAATGGGCGGGCTGATGGGATGGGAGTGGGAACCATGGCTTGGGGATGCGCTTGTCCGAAATGTGGGGTAAGTTACGAAAGTACCCCCACCGATTTGTGCTAGGCGGTTCTTTCGGTTCAGGGGTATCATGGGCATTTCGCGTGTCGGGATTTTGCAGAAGGTGGTAGTTTTCGCGCGTGTTGTAATTTTGGGATAGCAAGGCGCGGGTTGAGATGGAGGGACTTTTCGGAGCACAACGAGAAAAAGATATATCTTAAATATTTTGGGGTAACAAGGCGCGGGTTGAAATTTCCGGACAAGCCTAACGTGTACTGTACCAAATCAATTCGCACTTCCGTCAATGAAAAGCAAAAAGAAATCAATTCGCACCACACAAGAGAGTCTAGTCCCGTGTACTGTACCAAATCAATTCGCACTACAAATGCCATTCAAAACTTTGAATTCATGTTATGTTCAATTAAAATATTCCGCTGCGTGTATAATGCATGCAACCTGCTACTCAAATGAACGTTTTAGTGCATTCCAAATGTATATACTACCGCTTCAATATGAACTAATTTGAATCTGTTTCTCTATTTGAATAAGATCTATAATAAAGATTGTTGTGAAGTCAAACCATTTGAATTCGTTTCTCTATTTTAATAAGATCTACAATCATCATTATTTTCAAGTTAAACCATCGTTTGTGTATTATCTTCACAGCACACCACATGATTACTGCCGACTTAGATATGAACTATGTGTACTATATGAACTCGAACTCAATTTTTTGAATCCACTTTATGTTGATTTTAAATCAGAGTACATTTCAAGCTCTAGCTAGATCTTCATAATCTAAACCATGTCTCATATGTATAATGTGTTTATCACATAATGTATGGTGCCCCGCCCCCTATGCCTACAAGTATTTAGATGTGAGTTGCAAACGCCACCCATTACCACAAATTCAAATAAAATGTGAGATTGTTCGATATATAGTATTGTTTAGATTGTTTGATATTAAGTTGTAACCTGCAAACGCCACACATTATCACAAATTCAAATAAAATGTGAGATTGTTCGATGTATAGTATGGTTTAGATTGTTCGACATTTAGCTGTGAGTTGCAAACGCCATGCATTATCACATTATGGTATAACATGTGCAAAACCACTGCACGCATATCACCGCCATATTCATGCATGCATATGTTTATAACACTATGATCTCCTATTCAAATATATGAATCCACTTTCATATGAAATTATGATCTTTGTTAGTCTCTTACACCCACACAATCCTCTAACCTTTGTTGCTAGCACTAACTTTCTGTCGTGCATGCACACACCCTCCTCGCCCTCCCCCTCCCTCAGCATTCTATCCATCGCACACATTCATTTTTTTCTTTAGGTCGTTCTCCCACAGCCTCCACAACTCCTTTCCAACACACACCGATCGATAAACCTCTCCAGCGATGTGTGCCTACAACATACACACGCACCTTCCATCTCCTCCTTTCTGTGTCCATGCCTCGTGTCTCTCATACGGTCCCACACACGTGTCAACTCTCGCCCCTCTTTTCATCGATCTCACAATCGCACACTCCTCCCCCTATCTAGATAGTAGCTTGGCCTCTCGCACCACCTCATAGCAACTCCTTTCTCTCTATCTATCCGTCTCGCCAGGCCTTATTTGCCTCTAACAAATGGATGGTGCCGACCGATCTCGCGCTATACATATATCTAGCTAGGTCCTTATAACTCGTTTTCCCCCATGCGTCGATCGATCTACCTCATTAGTTATGTCTCTCCCTTCCTCTGACAAACAACAATTGATCTACCGATCTAGTTAGGTTTGCTTACCAAACACATGGTTCGCCTTCATCATCCATCCATGCGTCCCGACACATCTATCACACACAGGCACACACAGAAACACATCCCCACTCTTATTGATAATATTGTAGTTCTACCCTCAGTTTGTCTAGTAGGCCTTTCCCACCATCTTCGAGAAGCAACTCCATCACCCATCCGACACTCTACCCCTCTCCCTCTCTCTCTCCTCTCTCTCTCTATCCCAACCTATTTCCCGTCCTTCAGTTATGTATGGATGTCGACCGATCTCCCTCAAGACATAGCTGGGTCTCTCCTTCTCAATACATATACGAGTCGTTCTACCTCTCTAGTTAGGCCTCTGCCTCCCCCCTCCCCCCCACACACACCGATACATCGAGCACTCTAGTCATGTCTCCCTGCCACACACAAACTTGCCCTATGCCCTTTGACGTTCCTGTAGGTCAGTCGTGAAATATCTTTGACTTGCACACACACAATTTCGATGGCTCTCTTCATCGATCTCGCACCCACCCACTTCATCCTCCCTTTGACTCTATCGATATCTATGACTCCTCCCTCACTTCTCGTGGATCGCCCCCTCTATATATGATATAGATAGGCCTCTATTTCACACACATTGCATGTGTCAAATTTTTGTTTGAGATGTCATCGACACATATTCCTACAAATACATTCACAAAATCACCCCCACCCCCCCAAACAAAAAACACTCACGAACGCACACGCCATCTGTCTAGGTTTGTATCTCTCTCTCACACACCCACGTAGGTGGGGGACATGCACGAAGAGAAGAGGTGCATGCACGGCGCACGTACTCCCGTCTCTTTCCCAACCACACCCGCGCGGGTACACGGTGGAGCTCACTTATGTACGAAAAGGCAGCCCACGTGGTAATTTGACATGTGTACTGGTTGTCCACTTGATGGAGGATCATCTACCACGGGTGAACAAACAAATTGCAACTTGACGCGTTATGTTAAAAAAGTGGCAAACCATGTGGGGCTTACCTTAGAGGCAAGGCTCTATACACTCGAGATGCTCTGTACGTATTACTTTTGATGTGTCCCGTCAACTCGCAAAACGAGGAGAAGCTTGCTTAGTACGCCATCTTTCCCGCCCATGGGCACGGTGGCTCGCAGGACGAGGTGAAGCTTGCTTACTACGCCTTACGCCCGCTCCCTCACCCACGCGCGCGGTGGCTCGCAGGACGAGGAGAAAAATTTACTACTCCCTCCGTTTACTCCTCGTCCCTACCTTGGTTAGAGAGATTATCATATTGTTTGGAATATATGTCCTTTAGTAGATTTCAATATGAACTACTAGTACATACTCCAAACGCTGATGTATATAGACATATTTTAGAGTGTAGATTCACTCATTTTGCTCCGTATCTAGTCAATATTGAAACACACATAATAGTATGCACTCTCCCTCGCCCCTCGACCCTCGCCCACGTGGTGGACGTGCAGCAATTCATTCGGTCCCATATAGCCAGAACGATATATACTGCAGTACCATTATTGCTCGACTTTCCGAAGAGGCGAAGAGCCAATCGCAAGGTTAATATTTTGGAGATGACAAGCGCAAGGTTTATAGGAGAACAAGTAGTACTAGTACTAGTACTATACGATGAAGATGGCAACAAGATGTATGTTTTGCGTGACAGTCTCTTCTTACAGGACGTGCTAGACCTAGTGGACCTCATTGTTGCAATGGAACTACTCCCTATCATAGATGGCACGATTCAGAGTGGTGGGCAGCGGGCATAATTTGGAGCTGCCTGGTCTTAAACCCCATGAAGAAGTCCCATCAAAAGGAATAGCCATCCTCTACACGTGCTTTTATGTAAAATGAGTAAATGAGACAAAAAGAGAAAGAGACAAAGTAAAAAAATCACCAGCCTTAGATCCAGCCCTATTGTATCAGTGAATGATATTTCTATGTCGCGATTGACATGGCTATATTATTAACCTTGCTACGGAGGTAGAAGCAGATTTTTATTTATTCACGGAGGTAGTAGCGGATGGATATTCAACGAGGAGTGAAATGATGGCTACTTCCTCGGTTAAACATAGAGAAAGGTGGGCCTCGTGATTTCACGGCTTATTAGTCATTAGTACTGCCTATACTCTTTGCCCATATATAATAACTGCGGGTAGTACAGTAGTGGGCTATACTTTTAATAACCATGCTCGAAGAGAAGAGGTGCACACACCCACGCATGTAGTGTACTAGTAGCACTCTTTGCGTCTTTTGCGTCTTCCCCAACCACACACGTGACACGGTGGAGCTCATTTCTGTAAGATGATGCAGCCCACGTGATAATTTGACGCGTCTAGTAGTAGTTACTCACTTAGTCTAGTCATAGTGGGAGTAACTTAGCTAGTAACATAGCGCACTCCAAGAAAATTTTGCTTATGTGGCATGTAGTTAATGAGAAGTGGTAACATAATATGTTACTGTAACATAGCGGTTTCCAAGACAAGATGAGTCTAATAACTAATAAATGAAGTCCTCTATGACACTAATACTATGTTACTTTGCACTATGAAGGTAGTTACTTAGACTAGTGTCACTAGTTAACGGCACGTGCTTTGCACGTCTTTTCACCTAAAGGTCCTGTTTGAATTAGCGTTTCCTCATGTTCCTGGCCGGTTTAAAATACAGGCCTCTTCCATCATTTTCTTTCCGGATAAAAATAAAATATTGACCATAATTTACATCTATAAAATAAATACAGGTGTATAAACTTACACCCATTTCAAACAGGGCCCAAGTGAGAAGTTTATTTATTTTTCAGTTGAGGAGGAACAAATCTTGTTCTGCCCCGGAGGTACTAAGCCAGAGGCCTCCCTCCCCATTGGCGATACGCCAGAGCCAACATGAGGAAACGCTAATTCAAACAGGACCTTTAGGTGCAAAGATGTACAAAGCACGTGCCGTTAACTAGTTATTGTAAATGCTTCAACTTTTGAGCCTGTAGCGCTTCCTAATCATAATACTTCAGTATACTTTTTGGCTCCTATTGTGTTAACCCTACTACATGTGTACATCTGCATTTGGGTGGTTTTCCCCTAGCTTTTTGTCAGCGCTCTGTGATTCAGCTATTACCCGTGCTCCACATCGGCACGTCCATCACAGTGGGCTCCGGGTCCTCGACCCTATTCTTGTTCGATCGCTGGTTAGGGGACTCACCCTTGGTCGCTCGATTTCCGGATCTATTCGCCATAGCGGTTGACCCTCAGGTCTCTGTCGAGACGGCCCTTATTGACTTAGGGTGTCTTACCTTCCGGCGCCCCTTCGGTCCCCTTGAGGTTGCCGCGTGGGATTCCCTCCTCCGGGATATCGCTCTTCTTCTGATGGACATTAAGGGTGCCCCTGACTCCATCTCTTGGCGACTGGAGCCATCCGGCCGCTTCTCCACTAAATCCTTATACGCGGCCATCGCACCCTCGTCGGCCCCTGAGCCCTTTAGCCTGATCTGGGACATTCGCCTCCCACTGAAGATCAGGATCTTCCTGTGGCAGTGGATTCGGGGACGCCATCCCTCTGGGGTAGAGATACTCAAGCGTAATGGACCAGGAGATGGGATGTGTCCCCTGTGCGGCATGGTGGAGGATACTAACCACATCTTCTTCTCCTGATCCACAGCCCAATTCATGTGGTCTTGCTTTCACGAGACGGTCGGTGGGCAGTGGTGCAACACCAACTTCCCCGACTTGCTTGAGCAGATCCACGCCTCCCCCCTTCCTACCGCCATATTAGATGGTTGTGCGTTGGGGTCCTTGCCTGGACGCTTTGGACCATCCGCAACAAGCTTGTTATTCAGAAAGTGCCTCTTCGATGTGCGACTGACGCGATCTTCAAATTGTGTGGTTACTTGCAGCTATGGCGGCCGCTTAACCGCTCCCAGGACCGGGACACCATCAACACCCTCCTCGACGACCTCCGCTCGATGGCCTTCCGCGTGGCGCCCCCGCTACCGCCCCCTCCTCCGAAGCACGATTAGACCTGCTATGCGGGTTGTTGTGTGTGCGTGTGTTGCTTTGTTTCCAGGGCTTGTTGAGTTGTGCCCTCAGCATTAACCCTATTTGCTACCTTGTATGTCTGTGAGACTTGTGTGTGTGTCTGTGTTTGAACCTTGTTGGACGTTTGGCTCCGGCAGTTTGCTTTATAATATAAAGCGGGGTGAAAGCCTTTGTCGGTAATCTTGTTCTGCCCAAATCTTTTTGGCTATACGAATACTCAAAGGCCTAGTTATATTTCTTTCCTTTCTCTTTTGCTCATTTATAAAGTTTTATTGGAACATAAGTAATATGTTTTCGCAAAAAAGAAATAATGTATTGGAACATAAATATAACAAAAATATTTATCAGTATTTTACTGCATCAGAAATTATGCATGCACACAGCTTCTTGCAGAGAGAGACACCGGAGTGAAGCATGACAACCAAGGGATTTTATATAGTATAAAGTGAGTAGAGAGATTGAGAGGATTCTAGAATATGATGGGACCCATTTGGGTGTCGTGTCCTTTCGCTCACTGATTTATGTACAAACATGGGCTCATGCGTAGCAGCTTTTTGCAGGCTGGCAGAGAGCTAACAAATGTTAGCCATCAGATGCATGAGAATAGACGGCCAGCATTCCAGGGATTCGCTACATGCTTAACCGTTGGATGCGGCAAATGCATGGTACAGATTGTGTTTCTAGGGCAAGCAAAATTTAAAAATTCCTGTACTATAGTAGTAGATATAGATATGCATGACACTAGTATAAGTTACTCCCCACTATGACCAGCCTTATAAATAATGGAGGGTTGGGAATCACGCATGAATGGTGCTGCGTCATTTATAAATAAAGTTTTTTTTCTTCAGCGGCACATACACAATATAAATAGGTTCATATGGAGAGAAAAGGAAACCGCTCCACTATATACATAGCCAGGACGAGCCTACACGATTTCTTGCTGCGGTTGCTCTCTTCATACTCTCTCGCAAAAAATGACTGTGCCCACATCTCTAAAATCTGGGCGGATCACGTCCGCCGGGGGAAGGGGTGGATGCTTAGTGTAGATGCGGTCGCCGTTGCCGACGGCGAAAACCCACTGTCGGCACGTCCCGATCAGGGGTCCCCGCAGTTCTCTCTCACAAAGCCGATGAGGTTGCCTTCGTCCCTTGCTCACTGCCGCAACGTGGGCAGTTGTCGCCTCCCACCGCCCTCCTCTAGGTTGAGCTACGTCCCAACATCCCTCAGGTACAACTTCCTTTATAGCCGGCTTGCACCACTGCTCCAGCTGCCCACATCACTCCATGTGGATATTTCTCTACTTCTTTGCCCTGCACATACCTCTACTGGCTTCTGCGTACTGTATTTGTGATGATTTTATGTCTCATCAACTAGTCCTAGTAATCTTATTCTAATCACGCTTCTTCAATTTCTTTGCCACGGGGATGGTCATCTCGATTTTGGTGAAACTGCACAAAATGATCCGAAGGTCAAAGGGTTGCAAACTTCATTTCTTCGGAACCTCCAATGTTGCCAGCAAATTAAAGCCTGGTTAGGATTTACGGTTCAAGGGCTAGGGACTGCATGGATCGTTTTTTTCTTTAGTTGTCTCTGTTACAAAATAAGTGTCAACTTTGGTAGTAGTACAACTTTGTACTAAAGTTTTCATAAAGTTGAGACACTTATTTTGGAACGGAGGGAGTACATATTGGCTATGATCTGTCAATCATTGAGATGCAATAGCATGCATGTTAGTCTCCTTTGTATTTGATGAAATGTTGCAACGGGCAACCTTGGACGCAAGATACATGAAACATAAGCTGGAAGCTCCATAGCATTGTACAAATTTATCTCGCTGAGAAATTACAGTATGTACTATACTAGTACTATGTAAAGAGTTAGGTGTCACACGGTGTCCAGAAAATATGGTGATACTGTGAGGTGGGCCATGTAATCACTGAGCCTATGTGTTTTCACTGCTTTCGCACTCCTCCGCTGTAAGAATGGAGAAAATTGTAATCTAGTAGTACCTCCTTTCCACCGAAAGCATGGGTCATCCAACAGTCGTACCACCTCAGTAATAATGACCAATGAGCCGTCAAATCACATAGACCCGGCAGTAAGTTGGACGGATGAACCAACCATCACTCTTGAATCCGCTTCTCCCTTCAACACTGGCGCCAGTGAGAGGTCGCATCCGCTCTGCCCGGGCATGAATGCGGCACCGATTCTTTGGAGCGGCGCTGACCGTTTTGGGCGGGAAGCACGCGCGGGCAGTCGAGGGGCTTTGGGTGGGCCAGGCTGGTCAGGAGCAGGTGTGGCAGCTGTCCGCCTGTCCCGATCGGACGCCCAGAAATGAGAGGATGCATTGACTCTCGCGGCTAAATCGTACACTACACATCATCTCTCTGTAGGAGTAGGTCGATGTGTCGTTCTCTCTAACACACACATGTTGTTAAACACACACACACGCACACGCACATGCACACACAGGTTCATAGAATAGGAATATGCATGATTGCGGAGCCACAGGAAGTGAGATACAAATGGAGTACGTACAAGAAGAGAAGATGTGACAAATATTCCATCAAATGGAGTACTCCCTCCGTCTAGGTGTTAAGTCATCTGACAAAAATAAGATTTTCAAAAAATGTTTAGGCGTCGTCCATTAACTTCACATCTCAATCCCCTCCTGGCCTCGTTGCTAGCGAGCGTTGTTACTTAGGGAGCGTTTGGATCCTTAGCAAGAACAGTTTATAGCCTAGCCAGGCAAGGGCCCTATTTGGATACTCTAACTCAGTTAGAGGTTAGAGTTATATTCTAACCCTGAACCAACTCTGAACTAACTCTATCCAAAGAGGTGTTTGGATGACAGGGTTAGATTGACAATGAATACCCTTTCTCAATGAGTTACTGTAACATAACACACCCCGAGGTAAAATGGGTCTATATCTCAATTAATGAAGACTTGCATGTTACCATCCATATGTTACTACCCACTATGAAGGTAGTAACATAGACTAGTAACATATGCATGTTACTAGTCCAAGTTACTCACCACTATGACCAGCCTAAGCAATGTAACCAAACGCTCCTTACTCTGCCTTGTCATCTCCCCCGGAAACCCAATGCATGGAGCGCAACTACGCGTTGATCAGTCAAGAAATCAAAGTCAGCTTGCATGCGAGTTAATACGTGGCCCTACATGTAGCTAAAATGACATCTCTTAGTTGTTGTGATTAATTGTTGCGTTCAGAGACAGAAATTAGGGCTTTGATTGGAGGAAGAACCGGTCAAGTTTCTCCTTCTCCTCCAATCTGCTTGCACCTTGGTCCCGTTGCACCTTCTAACCTGACTTATTATAGCTAGACGGAGGGAGCAGTACGAGATGCGGTGGCGCACTGACTTAGGTCGAATACAAGTGCCCAAAATTGTGTGCATTTTATAATAAGGATTCACTTAAAATAGTACGTGAGCGAACAGAGGGAACAATTGGACAGTGTTCACGAGCAGTAGCGAGATGTGTGAGGTAAGATACACCGTTGGCTCTTTTAATTTTTCTTATTAATTTGTTTGTTTCACCCTCTGACTGGTGGGACCCAACGTACTACGTGGAGAGAGGTAAGGTGACTATGGTTGCATTATTTCTGTACTACCAACACTGCTTTAAATCCCAAAAGACCTTACCACCAAAGCCACATGACACGATTATGATTTAAATCCCAATGACTCCCACGCAAAAAAAACATGGCATGCTTGTCACACGAATGCAGGAATGTATAAAAGGTTATTTTCCTCTCATTAAACATAACATGAGGGTGGTGTAGCTAGTTAGCCTGTTCGCTCATCAAACTTGAGGTCTCGAGTTCGATAACCACACTTGAGCATAATTTTTTTTTTCGACTTCTTTCTTCCACCCAATGACAGGTAGGCCGCGCATGACAGAGAGAGAAAGTGATCTGGGGCAGTGCCAGGAGGATTCTTTGACTGGTCAAAATGGATGGATATGGAGCTATATGATCTCGTAGTGACCGTATAATCACCTCATCACGTATACGCTGCAGCCTCGGCGCTTGTTTTCTAGGGTTTGCACTCTTCACTCTCTCTCTCCACTATATATATACATGCTGGAGCCTCAACTCTTGTAGTTGCTCTCTTCACACTCTCTCACCCTCTCTAGATCTAAACAAGACTTCTTTGGCCTCACTCTCTCCCCTCACTGCTGGTCAAAGAGCCGACAGGATCCATCCGCCGGGAAGGGAAGGAGGCTTAACGCTGTCGTCATCGGCGAGGGAGGTAATCCACTACCTGCGCAGCTGTTCTCTTTCACCCAGCGGCAGCGTGGGAGGGCCTCCGACCCCTTCTTCCTCACCGCCGTACATAGTGTGTGCAGAACGGCCTCTGGTCACCCACCGAACCACACCCCAAGAACCTTAAGGTATAATTCACTTATTCCACATGCATTGCTCTAGCTGCATGTGGGCTTTTTCCGCTTCTGCACTCGAATCTAGGTGTTGGATCAAACAAGAAAGTATTGGGGAAAGTTGTATAGCATGAATCTAGGACGTGGTTCAAAGAGGAAAGGAATGGGGGAAAGTAGTGGGGAAAGTTGTATAGCATGAATCTAGGACGTGGTTCAAACAAGAAAGGAAGGGCGAAAGTACTAGTACAGACTGGCTATCCAACACCTACATTGGTCGAAAAGGAAAAACAATGACAAATGCAGTACGCACATTTATAACGAACTGATCTTTTTGTTTTGGGGGACAAGGCTGTAGAGTTTCAGCAGGACTAGATTTGCTGCGCTCACATAGGGAAAGGTGTCTAAAGATAACAAAACTGGGACCAACACAAATATGCCCCTTGGTTGTTTGTTCTTTGTTGCAACAGACTATGCATCACCCCTTCAAACATCGATAGATGCACATGGTGCTGGTGCGGCCACTGTCCCGTGCAACTCTTTAGCTGTTGTTAATTTAAGGCCCTGTTTGGTTAAGAAGTCCTAGGACTTTTTTTAGTCCCAACTAAAAAGTCCCTAGTCCCTACCTGCTTGGTTCCAGGGACTAAACATGGACCAGAGGTTATTAAATTACATGCTAATAGACCATGTTACCCCTAGTAATGAACTAATAGAGATAAGGTGCGATGCGGGGCAGGGGCAACTGTTGGAAAAAGTCCCAAAAAGACTCTCCCTTGGGGTCTTCTTTCTTTAGTCCCAAATGCCCACTTTTAGTCCCTAAAAGTCCCTCCTGTTTGGTTTAGATGGGACTGAAAGGGACATTTTTTAGTCCCTACACCAAAAAGTCCCTGTAAACAAACACCCTCTAATAATGCCGTTGGAAAATTGATGCAATGCCACAGTTAAAAGCAAATTACATGTTTAACAAATTTTATTGTTAATATAATCTCTTTGTTAATATTAATCAATGCCACCGTTCGAGAAATGCCACTGTCTTGCTTTCTTTCCCATTTAGATAAGTCAGATGCTTCCTTTTTTTGGCTTCTATGTCATCCACCGTTATTGACCACTAGTTGTTTCCTTTGCACCTCTGTGTAAACAGGATTATCTACTTCACCTTGTTGCTATTGTGACCTTTTGTTGCACTGCACAAAACACTTTTGTTTTAAGAGTGTTTTGTGCAGTTCAACCAAAATATCACACCGACAACGTTGCTTGATTGCTTGATCTTAGTGGAACTACATAAGAGGAGATCTTACTTCCTATCCGTGTTGGCAAATTTGGTTCAGATCTTCTTCTTGTGAGTTGTTTGAATTCCGTGTCATGAGAGGTCAGTACTGGCCTTCTTTCACATGATTGTGCAGTGTGCTTTCATATGTTGTGCTACTTGTACGGTAATGTTGCTTGATTTTAGTGAACTGCACAAATGGAGACAAGACTTCCAATCTGTATGTGCACCGTAATATCACATTGAGGTAAGATAAGGATATTCCACAACTGTGGGCCTGTATTTTGCCACTTTCATCAAAAAATTAATGTAGTTGTTTAGTTCTATACTTGTGCTCCCTAATTGACATGCCAAATCTTATATTGAAGGTGAAGCTTGTCTGTTATTGAACCAAGTGATGAAGGGGAAGAACAAGTGGAAGAAAAACAAAAATCAACTCCCGGTGCTGTAATGAAGCACTAGAACTGTGATGACACAAGTAATGATATAGTTTTGCATCTTAATTTATTGCTATGGCTGGAACGAGCAATTGTTTTGCCACTGATTTGATGCCACTCTTAATGTAATATGTAATTATCTCTACTTGTGCAAACAGGGATCTTCTTTGAAGATACCATATATTTTAGTGGAACTGCACAAGAAGATGTTGGAAACATTAAACTAATCGAGGAGTATATAATAAGCATGGCAACCATAATAGATTACAACAGATGGTTGCGGAGAAGTGCTTGATCTGTATGCTCTACACAATAAGCCTCCTGACAAAGGTTGTTACTCGCCCACGGATTTCATCCATATGATTGAGCTTTGTCATCTCTATTGGTGTTGTGCTACTGTTTAGGTACTGTCATGAGAAAGTGGTATTGTCCTTGAGAAGTGCTTCATCTGTGCTGTTTAAATATTTCCTTTCCTTTTTTTGAGCAAACATGGATGCTAGCATTTAGTTGTCCTCTTGTCTTTGCACAACAGGATCATCCTCCTCTGAAGAAGAATATGGAGTACATGAAGTGACTAGTTCCGATTATGCTAGGATGAATAAGCCATGTCTATCTTCTCATCAGAAGGAGCAGTTGAAGGATGGTTACATTACTCCCCACAAGACCAAACTAACTTCAGCTCAGAAGGACTGACAGATCTGCATCTTTTTTGCTGTGATGCGCAAGTACAATGTTGTTCTAGGATTCTTTCCGGTGAGTTCCATTTTTTTAAAGTGTGCTCTACATGGACCATGTAGGTTCCTGTTTAAACTGTCAATTCATAGTAGAATTTGCTTTATACTAATCACTTTTTTTGTATTTGTGCAAACAGGGGTGCTCAGCTTGATTTCAATGGGAACTGTACAAAATGTTCATGAATACATCGAATCATTCATTTCCACCACAAGAAAGGAGGTGCCGGTATGTTCAAGGCGTTGCAACATATAAAGGCGAAATCATACAAGCTACGCGTGAATTTGGTTGATTTTGGTGGAATTGCACAAAAAGAACAGCTGGTTTATTTAGCACAAGGTGCCATGTCAATGTCCAGACTGATGGCAAACCCTGCCCATTCCACAATCATAGGAATTTGATATTTTGGAATGGGAAAACCTTGTCAAAGTTTGCTCATTGATGTACGCAAAACAACACACATTTGACATTTTGGAAAGGGACAACCTTGTCAAATTTTTCTCATTGATGTTAGCAAGAAGACATGCATTTGATATTTTCGAATGGGACGCCCTTTGCTGTCAGCAGCATCGATCAATTTTTATTTATTCTTTAGTTGTGAAGTAAATATTGGCTCTGACATGTGAATCGCTGAGATGCATAATCATCGATTGTTTTGAATGTTTGATTGCAATGTACAGGAATGCTAAAAAGCTGCTCAAACTCTTTGTACTCCCTCTGTTCCTTTTTATTTCGCATATTAGATTTCTTTCAAGTCAATTGATTTTACATTGTTTATGTTCATACTTTTTTCTATAAGATTGGTCAAAGTAGAGATACTTTGACTGCAGAAAAAACTTGTATGCACACTAAAAAGGACCGGAGGGAGTACATGTGAAACTACTGCAAATGAGGTGATCACCCTGGGAATAATGCTAGTACGTATTGTTTTGCATGTTCATCCAATGCCAGTGATACAAGAATTCAAACTAATCGAACTAAATTCATTCATACACGGTCGGATTTCCTATAAACATGCGGAATTCATTACATTTCATACATTCTTCAACTAAAAAGGGGTGCTCAGCCGAACAGAAGCTTCTTCCCCAGCGGACTGAGCTTCCGTGACTTAACTGCAGGTGCAGTTGCATAACTGACATGTGGTCCATGTGTCAGTGACCCAACTGCACCAGCAGTTAAGTAACTGAAGCAGCGTCCTTCTCCAACATAGCTCTCCGACTCCACGTCGCCGGCAAGAAGCTAATAGCCATCAATGGTCAACCCACCTAGCTTGGCTTCAACCGGAGGGTAGCAGCGGTGGCCTTATTTGGACCCGAGCGGCGGTGACCTACCGTGTTCTACTCTTCCTTGTTTTCTGTGTGGCGCGACCTCGTTGGCAGCGGGGAGGGGCCTCGATGGAGCCGGCGATGTCCTCTATCTCGTTGCCGGCGGGGCGGCGCCTCGGCGGAGCAGGGGAAATCCTCCCACTCGTTGCCGGCAGGGTGGGGCCTCGGCTGAGCCGGCGATGTACTTTGCCTCGTTGTTGGCGGGGCGGGGCCTCAATGGAGTAGGGCCTCGCTGAAGCCGGCGAGGTCCTCCGCCTTGGTGCTGGCGGGACGGGGCCTCGGCGGAGCCGGCGGTGTCCTCTGGCTCGTTTTTGGCACCGCGGGGCCTCGGCGGAGCGGGGACTCATCGGAGCCGACATTGTCCTTTGCTCCGCCGGTCGGATTTCATATAAACATGCCGAATTCCATTACATTTCATACATTATTCAACTAAAAAGGGGTGCACTGGAGGTATAATTAATTAACCGAATCTACCCACCTGTGTCCGGCTGAGCCGAACAGAAGCTTATTCTCCAGCGGATTGAGATTCAGTGACTTAACTGCAGGTGCAGTTGCGCAACTGACATGTGGCCCAGATGCCTGTTGGGCCCACGTGTCAGTGACCCAACTGCACTAGCAGTTAAGTAACTAAAGTAGCGTCCTTCTCCAACATAGCTCTCCAACTCCACATCGCCGCCAAGAAGCTAATCGGCCGTCAATGGTCAACCCGCCTAGCTTGGCTTCAACCGGAGGGTAGCAGCGGTGGCCTTACTTGGACCCGAGCGGCGGCGAGCTACCGTGTTCTACTCTTCCTCATTTTCTGTGTGGCGCGGCCTCGTTGGCAGCGGGGCGGGGCCTCGACAGAGCCAGCGATGTCCTCTGTCTCGTTGCCGGCGGGGCGGCACCTTTGGTGGACCGGGGGAAATCCTCCCCCTCGTTGCCGGCGGGGTGGGGCCTCAGTTGAGCCAGCGATGTCCTATGCCTCGTTGTTGGTGGGGCGGGGCCTCGGTGAAGTAGGACCTCGTCGAAGCCGGCGAGGTCCTCCACCTCGGTACCGATGGGGCGGGGCCTCGTTGGAGCCGGCAATGTCCTCTGCCTCGTTGTTGGCGCGCGGGTCCTCTGCGGAGCAGGGCCTCGTCGAAGCCGGCGAAATCCTTCGCCTCAGTGCCGGTGGGGCGGGGCATCGGCGGAGCCGGCGGTGTCCTCTGCCTCGTTTTTGGTGTCGTGGGGCCTCGGCGGAGCAGGGCCTCGTCGACGCCAGCGGAGCGGGGACTCGTCGGAGCCGGCATTTTCCTCTGCCTTGTCATCGGTCTCGCCATACAGCGCCTCGCCCGCTTCATCGCCCTCTTTGTAGGCGGCCACAGCCTCCGCCACCCGCATGCGGTACCGCCAACGCTTGAGGCAGCCCTCATGGGTGGAGCGGTATGAGTCGAGCAGTGCCTCCTACTCCGCACGCTCCGCGGCGATCTGCTCCTCCGCCTACAGGTGCTCCTGGAGGAGATGATGGTTGTAGGCGGCGTCGGCCTGCGCCTCTCAGAACTGCTCCTGACGCTTCTGCCTCACCGTGTCCTTGTATTGGGCACGTGCCGCACCGATGGTCATGGTGCAATGCACCAGCGAGGATGGCGCGGAGGAGGGGGTTGGCGCCGGATTGTCGACTACCATGTTCTCCATTGGGACGTCATCGTCCTCCGGCTGCCTGCCGGCCAGCCAGTCGGCAGCAATGGCTGCCATCTCCTTGTGGTCCATCGTCCGCCCGTCCCGAAGAGCGCTGGAGCGCGAGAAAGCCATGGTGTGAAGTAGTAGTGTGGACAGGAGAAAGGGAACGGAGGCGGATGACAGCGGCTATGGCCAGCACAACAGTTTATATAGCAATGGTGGGCGGCGGAGGGACGGACGTGTGGCGCCGGAGTAACCGCCTCGGCAACTGCGTATCATTAATGTGGGCGGCAGACGGACGGACGGACGACACGTGTCATTTGAAGGCGGAGCAATCACCTACACCGGGAAGCAGGGTGGGCGGCGCTGACCGTTTCGGGCGGAAAGCACGCGCGGGCGAGGGAGGCGGACTGGGTGGGCCAGGGCAGTCAGACTCGTGCTTTGTAGCGGGTCGGTCCAGCAGCCAGACATGCTGGCTCGCCAGCGAGCTCGCTGAGCTGAGCGACGACAATCAGACGATGGACGTAGCTTCCGACCAGGAGCCGGTGCCACTGTCTAAGCCGGTTCATGTCGTGTTCACCATAGAGAAGGTGCGGCCGCACTTCGACGCCCTAATGGCGGAAGAGCTACCAGCATAGGAGGACCTGTGCTGCAACCTCCGTCTCCTCAACGAGCACCGGTGAACAAGCGACCGACAATGCCGTCGCGGACATGTGGCCCTATGATCCTGGCTTCCCGAATGAGCAGCGGGCGCTGTATCAGACCATCCGTAGCGCCTGCTAGGCCCTCTCCGTCGTCCTTCGAGTTGTTGCGTTCACCGTGGCGCCGCCGTCTCACGTTGTCAACATGGTCAACGAACATGAGGAATGAGGAGATGACTTTACTTGGAGAGGATGACAGTGGGGACCCACCAGGGCCATAGCTGCACGTACGCAAGTGCCTCCTTATTATATACAACTATATTTTTTTGCTTCCTCCTGGTTTCCTAACATCACGGTCCCACACCATTGTCAACCTATGCAGTCAATAAACGAGAGAATTGCACAAGGAGTGGCCTACAGCTAGGACCAAGCAGCTCGAGCAGTATTTGTGTTTTTGAGGTGTGAGCACTGCAGAGTTTTTCTTGAGCGATGTTTTCTTTGTTGTTCAGAGGAGAGCGGGGTATTAACTGGGCGGGTTGTGGCCCGTCTAGCCCAGGCCAGATATCCAGCCCAGATATTAATTGTTTTCAAGCTAAAAATGGCTAGCCCAACTATACTTTTTTTGAGGAATACCTAGCCAAGGTCAACTTGTTATTCTCTGCCCCGCTGGGCTGCAAATCTTTCCTAGGAGGGATGCATTAGGCTTAGCAAGAAAATAGGCTTTAAGAAATAATAAATTGGAGGTAATTATAAAAACTGGGCAGTAACTATAAAAAAATGCACCAAACACGTAATTAGTTTATAAAAAAATATTTTTGGATTTTGAAAATTTTAATTTCATTAATTGTTGCGCGCGCAATATTTCGTTGGATTTTTACATAATATAAATTTATATTGAAATTGTATTTAATCTGACTAGAAATTTCGGGATAAAAATATTTCGGATCCCATCAAAATGTGGGAAATTTTATTGAATTCTGTTTTGAACGGTTGGTTGAAATTATTAATCGTTGTCCTAGCTAGAAAATGGGATGTACTTTTAACAAACTGTAAATGGGTTGTAGTAAATTCCATTAGAATTCAAAAATGGGCTGTACATTCTTACAAATCGCAAATGGGCTATAAGTTCTCTGCCACACACTTGTGGGCCTACTAAGTTGACACGTCCCCAAAAAAAGTAAGTTGACGCGTATGCAAGGCTTTGTCAACTTATAATCAACAACCGGTTCTAGCAGCAGTGGCCGTTGGATGTCTATCCAACAGATGTCGTGCTTCTTCTTCAATCTTGGATATTCTAGCTTTAGCTGCCCAAAAAATGATTCCTCCCCCTCACATCTGGGGCGCACCGTTTCGAAGGCTGACCTGTGGGCCTACTAAGTTGACGCGTACCAAGGGCTTTGTCAACTTAGTCAATATAAACGATTCTAGCTGCAGTGACCGTACGATGTCCATCCAACGGCCGTAGTGCTTCTTCAACCTCTGGTCTTCTTGCTCCAGCCGCCCAAAGGAGCGCCGGTCGTGCCGCCTGCTCCTACCTCCCGTGGCCGGCTGCGCTGCCGCGGAGGCCTCACTACCCCCTACTACTCCCACCGCTGGCCAGGCCATCCCTCTAGTCACCCACACCCCTGTTATTCTGCGGCGACGGCAGCCTCACACCGCAGCCGAACCAGTGCGCCCTCGTACTCCTCTCCGCGTGGGCATCCATTGTCGCGTCTTCCCCTTCCTAGGCCTCGTCATGGTCCATCGCCTTGGTGCTCTCGGCGTGGCGTGGTCAATGTGGTCAACGAATGACTTCCATCGGAAGAGTACTGTACGTGGAGAGGCTGACAGCTGGGTCCACGGCTGCAGCAAGGAAGTGCCTCCTTATTACGCGGAAAATAATGATTCCTCCACATAACAGCAGGGACCCACCGGACGGGCCACCGTATTTCGCAAAAAAACGTTTCCCCCCTTACTGCTGGGACCCACCAGCTACATCTTCGTACACAAGGAAGTGCGTCCATATTACGGGCAAAAAAATGATTCGCCCCCTGACTGCTGGGACCCACCAGCTAAATCTTCGCACGCAAGGAAGTGCCTGATAGTCGGGACACACCTGGTCGAAGCGTATGTAGCGTTGAACCGTGGACGTGTAAGGAAGGTGAAAGCACAACTGCTCCCTGAGTGATTTTGGTAATTAATGTCAACATATCTCTTGTTGGACTAATACTTTTATCTAGTATATTTCAGATAAGTTCAATAGTGGAGTGGCGTGGACAAGAGGATGTGGAAACCCTGCAAGATGCTAAGGACAAAGGATTGGCAAAAGCTCTAAAGCTCAAGACTCTACATTTTCATTTTAGTGATCCAGGATCACATTGAGTCCATAGGAAAGCCAATACTATTAAAAGGGGATGAGGTGTTGCTTAATGGCTTGCTTGCTCAAAGTGCTTAGTGATATGCTCCAAAGCCCTCAACCACTTTCTCATTTCCACATATGTCCCAAACCTAAAGTCAAACTCGGCTCCACAGATTTGATCTATCCGGCGCCACCGAGTTCATTTGACATAGCCACTGTCAGAAACCCTAATTCCGATGGGATCTCAGGCTCACCGGGATGGGCTTGCAAACTCTATGTTACCTGTTGCAATTATTTTGGTCCCACCGAGATAAGCAATCGGTCCCACCGAGTTTGCCTGACCAACTCTCTGTTTAGCTTATTACCAAAATCGGTCCCACCGAGTTTGTGTAATCAGTTAAACCAAGTTGAGCTTTTACCCTAACCCTAGCACATCGGTCCCACCGAAAAGCCTAACGTTCACATTCGAACTAAATCGGTCTGACTGAGTTTCATGATTCAGTCTCACCGAGTTTGGTAAATTGTGTGTAACGGCTAGATTTTGTGTGGAGGATATATATATACCCCTCCACCCACACTTCATTCACGGGGAAAGCCATCAGAACGTGCCTACACTTCCAGCATACATTTTCTGAGAGAGAACCACCTACTCATGTGTTGAGACCAAGATATTCCATTCCAAGCACAAGAATCTTGATCTCTAGCCTTCCCCAAGTTTCTTTCTGCTCAAATCATCTTTCCACCAAATCCAAATCTGTGAGAGAGAGTTGAGTGTTGGTGAGACTACCATTTGAAGCACAAGAGCAAGGAGTTCATCATCAACACACCATCTGTTACCTTTTGGAGAGTGGTGCCTCCTAGATTGGTTAGGTGTCAATTGGGAGCCTCCGACAAGATTGTGGAGTTGGACCAAGGACTTTGTAAGGGCAAGGAGATCGCCTACTTCGTGAAGATCTACCCTAGTGAGGCAAGTCCTTCGTGGGCGATGGCCATGGTGGGAAAGACAAGGTTGCTTCTTTGTGGACCCTTCGTGGGTGGAGCCCTCCGTGGACTCGCGCAACCGTTACCCTTCGTGGGTTGAAGTCTCCATCAACGTGGATGTACGATAGCACCACCTATCGGAACCACGCAAAAAATCTCCGTGTCTCCAATTGTGTTTGCTTACTCCAAACCCATCCCTTTAAATTCTTGCAACTTGCATGCTTTACTTCCGCTGCTCATATACTCTTGCCATGCTTGCTTGTAATGTATTGTGAATGTTTAAACTTGTACTAAAACTCCACCTTAACTTGAAGAAATTAAAAACTGCTACTTTTCTTTGTTGAGGGTCTAATCCCCCCTCTAGACACCTCTTCTCGATCCTTCCAATTGATATCAGAGCATTCGTCTCCATTCCTTTGGTTTAATCACCATTGGATGAAGATGGATGAGTCTACGTTGGGGAGTCTTAGACGTAGAGTGCCTATACTTCATGGAGAGTTCTTTCATGAGTGGAAGAATGAGATGCTTGTGATTTTCAATTAATATCATTTGAACAAGTACATTACTAGCCCTTATGCACCCCATGTTGATCCTTTGCATCCTACCCTTGATGAGTCTATTCACATGATCCGCAACCTTAGAACTGTCAATCTTATTACTAGAGGTTTGCCTAGAAATTTGTTCGGTTCCTTGCCTACTCTTGATTGTGCCTACACTATATGGAGATTTCTTGAGGAACGATTTCCAAACTATTCCTTGCAAAACTTAGATGAAATTCTTCATAAGTCCATTGCCTTGAGTAAGATGAGTTCCAATGATCCTAAGTTTGGTGATTGTCTATTTGAGCTTACTAACCTCATGTGTGCCAAAGGAGATGTTGGAATCATTAGCAATATCATCTCCGAAGCCATTAGAATTCATAAAGATGAATATTGTGATGATCATTTATCTAATGAATCACTCTCTCTATCAATTGATCCATCACAAGACGATGTTGAACATGGATACTATGATGAGGATGATGATAGTGACTTTGATCTCGATGAGTCTATGCGACACTTTGGTCTTATGGCTAACCTTCGCGGCTACATGGCTGGAGGAAAGGAATGGGTCCCTGATAGTGGACGTACCGATCACATGACTGGAGATAAGGATATGTTTCATGAGCTTGCTGAATAGAACGGCCCTCGAAAGTATGTCACCTTTGGTGATAACTCAAAGGGTAAGGTGGTTGGCCTTGGTAAGGTGGCCATCTCACATGATAGCTCCATACAAAATGTTATGCTCGTTGAATCTCTTGGGTAAAATTTACTTTCCGTATCTAGACTTGCTGACTTTGGCCTCAATGTCCTATTTACTGAAGTAGATTGCCAAGTGTTTCGTAGAGATAATCATAATATTGTCTTTACCAGTATACATAGAGGTGATCTCTATATTGTTGATTTCACTAAAAAGGCTCAACCTAGAACTTGCTTAATTGCTAAATCTTCCAAAGGTTGGTTGTGGCATAGAAGATTAGGTCATGTGGGCATGCGAAATCTTGATAAGCTAATTAAAGGTGATCATATCCTTGGAGTAAAAGATGTTATATTTGACAAGGATAGATTGTGCAGTGCTTGTAAAGCAGGAAAACAAGCTGGAGGAAGCCACCCCGTGAAGAACATCATGACCAAGAGAAGTCCACTCGAGCTACTTCATACGGATCTCTTTGGTCCCAATGCCTACAAAAGTCTCGGTGGAAACTCATTTGGTTTAGTCATAGTCGATGATTTTTCAAGATTTACGTGGGTGTTCTTTCTTGATGATAAATTGCAGGTCCAAAAGATCTTCAAGAACTTCGCTAGGAAGGCCCAAAATCAATTTGAAGTGAAGATCAAGAAGGTTCGCAGCGACAACGGAACAGAGTTCAAGAACGCAAATGTGGATACCTTTCTTGAGGAAGAAGGGATTTTACACGAGTTCTCGGCTACGTACACACCTCAACAAAATGGAGTTGTTGAGAGAAAGAACCGGAATCTTATTGAGATGGCGAGAATGATGCTTGATGAGTACAAGACGCCTAAAAACTTTTGTGCGAAAGCGGTTGAGACAACATGTCATGCAACAAATCACTTGTATCTTCACAAGCTACTCGGCAAGACGGCATACAAACTTCTCACCGGTAACAAACCCCAAGTTGGGTACTTTCGAGTATTCGGCTCAAAGTGCTATATTCTTGATAAGCATCGTCGTTCTAAATTTGCTCCTAAATCTCATGAGGGTTTCCTACTTGGTTATGGCTCAAACTGTCACACTTACCATGTCTACAACAGTTTCACCCGAAAGGTTGAAGAGACGGTAGATGTGAAGTTTGATGAATCTAACGGCTCGCAAGTAGAGCAATTGCCAATTGATGTAGGACACAAAGGCCCTTCGGAATCAATCCAAGACTTGTCTATTGGCAAGATTCGTCCAACGGAGGTGAAGGAGAGTACCTCGTCCGTCCAAGTGGAAGCTTCCACCTCACGACAAGGTGAACCAAGAGTTGACATGGAAGCATCCACAAGTGGGACACACCAAGATGAAGGAAACGAGGAAGTACACCAAGATGAACCTCATCAACCCCATTCTCCACCTAGACAAGAGAACGACAATGTCAACAACGAAGAAGGCCAAGAAGAAGAACAAGATGATGAAGAAGATGTTCCACCCCGACCCAAGCAAAAGCTCTCACGAGTTCGAGCAAGAGTCTCAAGAGACCATCCTATCAAACAAATCTTCAATGATATCCAAACCGGGAGAATCACTCGCTCTAAAACTCGTTTGGCTAATTTTTCTGAACATTATTCATTCATCTCTAGCATTGAACCTATGAAGGATGAAGAAGCATTGGAAGATCCGGATTGGATAAATACCATGCATGAAGAGCTACACAACTTTGAGAGAAACCAAGTGTGGACATTGGTCGAGAAGCCCGACAACTACCACAACATCATCGGTACCTGTCGGCGTTCTGGGAACGGGGGTCCCCAGACTTGCCTGCCTGCGGCCCACGGCGTGGCTCCACTAACGGCCTGGTACGACCCATCTTCACCAGCAAACACTCAAGACCCTCTCGAGGGGCCAAGCCTCACGAGGCGGGTGACACAAGACCTCCTCAGGGGTAGCCTCACTAGGCTAGCTCGTGAGGAGCGGAGAGATCAAGGCGAGGGGCACCTCGTGAGGTTCCCGTGACGTGAACCATGACAATCAAGGCCGGGCGGGCGCCAGCGGGCGCAGAGTACTGGTTTCCTCTTTGGTGCTAAAGAAGCAGGCGCAGGCGAGGAGTCTAGAGGCATCAGGCAAAGGTTCCCGTATCGGTGCAACGAGACAAAGACCAGCAGGACGACAGGATGGAGGTCATCACGGAGCCCACGACGGCGTCACCACCAGAGCCTTTGGCAGGCGAAGACCACCTTTTGTCAGGATAGGTTTTACTAGTTGTCCCCCTTCAAATAGGCCGTTGTGGGATCCCTTCCCGCCTAATATTTGGGAAGAGGACCCGGGCCTCTATAAATAGGACTAGCCACCACCGTAGAAGGCAACTGACCTTGGATCAGATCCATTCCATCCACACACACACAAGCTCACCGAGCTCAAGAACACCTCTCCTCAGGAGGTAGTTCTTCCCTTGTACTTGTTCATCCCAGCCTACAAGGCAATCCACCGCACCACACTGGAGTAGGGTATTACACCACATCGATGGCCCGAACCAGTATAAACTCTTGTGTCCCTTGTTCCTCGGGTTCGGCGAGCTAGGCTTTGAGATCGCGGTGAGAGCGTGAGCTAGGGGGAGAGAGATCTTCATGCGCACCCCAGAGTTCGAACCTCAAGGGTTTTGCCGGAACCCGTAATCCGACATTTGGCACACCAGGTAGGGGTGCGCTGAAGCTTCCCTTCCGATGATCCACGCTCCACCGCTCCACCACGTCCATGGCAGACGCGCGTCGAGCTCGCGCCGAGCACCGGGCCGCCCATGTCGCTCAGACAGCCCTTGTCGGCGGGCCTCCCCGTCGATCTCCATCACCCGCCGCCAACGCCGCCACCGGCCCGGCAGGAAATGAGCAGCAAGCATCTTCGCTACACCCCTCTGTGTGGCGGGACGGCCGCACCGCTACCCCGTCGCTGACTCCGGCCGGCTCATCGTCCCACGCTCGTCGCACGCCCACGGACAGACAGGCTACGCTGCTCATGGCACGCGAGCTCCTGCGCTACCGCCCGGTCGACGACCTCTACGAGGACTGGCTGGACCACATCGCCGAGCTCGTCAGCGCCGTTGGGGGCTCCCCCGCACCGTCTCTCTCGCTGCCTCGCCCTCCTCCAGCTGCGGGAAATGTAGCTCACAGAGCGCCCCCGCCGCCTCCGCACCAAGGCGGTGCCCTGGCACCAAGACGCGCGGCCCCTCGGCGCGACCCGCCGCACCCGCGCATGAAGAAGGAAGCTGCCAAGAAGTTCCCCGACCGCGAGAAGATGCTCCCGCGCTCCAAGCGCCACCACGTCAGGACCGCGTGCCGCCGGCGGAAGCGGTGCGCGGGCATCAAGATCGAGCTCCGCCCCCGCGGCGGGCCCCGGTGGCCACAGCAGGCTGTCGTGCCTTCACTCCGGAGCTGCATAGCGCCATTTGGCCAAGCAAGTTCAAGCCAGACCTGCCTCCGCGCTATGACGGCACCCCCGACCTTGCGGAGTTCTTGCAGCTCTACGAGCTGAGCATCGAGGCGGCCAACGTCGATGAGAAAGTAATGGCGAACTGGTTTCCCATGGCTCTCAAAGATGGTGCTCGCTCGTAGCTCCTGAATCTGCCCCCGGGGTCGATCTCCTCCTTGGGTGAGATGCGCGACCGCTTCATCGCCAACTTCGAGGGCACTCACGACCGCGCGCCGGCCGCGGGTGACCTACGCCGCATCAAGCAGCAGCCAGGAGAGACCCTGCAGAAGTACATCCAGCGCTTCAACAACGTTCGCCTCAAGATCCCCAAGGTGACGGACTAGGCCATCATTTTAGCGTTCTCTGATGGCGTCTGCGACGTCAAGATGAAGGAGGAGCTCGCTATCCACGAGGAGCTATGCACGGCACTGGAGATGTTCAACATGGCGACCAAGTGTGCGAGAGCTGAGGAGGGGCGCCTCTCCCTCCTCGAACTTCCTGCTGCCGACCTAGAAGAGAAGAAAGCCAAGGCCAAGGACGTGAAGCGCAAGGGGGTAGCCGTGCTCACGGCGGAGCCACATACAAAGCACGGCCGGGACCACCCCGAGTCATCTAAGAGCAGTCATCCGTTCTGCGCCTTCCACAACATACACAGCCACAACACCAATGACTGCCAAGAGCTCAGGGCCATTCGAGATGGACGCTTTGGTCGACGCCCCGAGCGCAACGACCGGGGCTACGGCTGAGGAGGAGGACAAAGTGGAGGACACTGGGACGACCGTGGCCCCCGTCAGGAGTGGCGCGACCGGCCCCGCGAGTATCACTGGCAGGACCAGCCTCGTGAGGGGTTTCTGGAGGGACCAGCCTCATGAGGACCTTCCTCATGGCAATCCTGGCCTCCCTCCGCTCCCTCCACCGCCAAGGAGGAACGACGACCACCATCAGGACGAGGGGTTGGGGGATTACAGGAGCCGCGCGCTATCGCTTGCATCTTGGGCGGTGCTCAGGCCCCAGCTTCCCAGCGCATCTTCAAGCAGTTTGCTCGCGAGGTGAATGCGGCCCTTCCCAGGCTCGAGGCCACGCGCCCGCTCAGGTGGTCCAAGTGCGCCATCACCTTCAGCTCGTTGGACCAGCTCAAGTGCGCGGCTACTGCCGGCGCCCTCCCGATGCTTTGCTCACCTGTCATCAGCAACGTCCAAGTCACCAAGACCCTCATCAACGGCGGCGCAGGGCTCAATGTCCCGTCCGTCGAGACGTTCGACAGCCTCCAAGTGCCATACGATCAGCTACAGCCTACCAAGCCTTTCTCAGGAGTGACCGACAGCTCCACCACACCGATAGGGCAAGTCCGCCTCCCTGTTCATATACCCCAGCGCAACAACTACCGCACCAAGCTCATTGACTTCAACGTTGCCCACATCCGTCTGCCATACAACACCATCCTTGGGTATCCAGCATTGGCCAAGTTCATGGCGGTGACCCACCACGGCTACAACGTCCTCAAAATGCCAGCAAGCGGCGGAGTCATCACGGTCCCCTGCGAAGAAAGAGATGCGCTATGCTCCCTGGAGCGCACCTTCCAAGCCGCAGCAATCGAAGACCCCTACAACGAAGGCACCCTGTAGCCTCCTGAGGCCATCCCCAAGAAGAAGAAGCAGCTACTCCATCCAGGGCCTTAGGGGAATGGCGTCTCCAGTGGCACCACCTTAGGGACCACGCCCACAGCTGGGGCGCCTCCCTCCCTCGCATAGGAAGGCGCGCTCGACGCCCTCCTCGGGCAAGGCTCGGGGGCTCTCTTCTGGAGGGCGTCAGACCTAGCCAACATCACGAGGGAGACGCTCGGGCACGATGTGGAGGCGTGCTTCGCATCACGTCTCCCTCAGGAGGGCGCTGGGCGAGGAGCGCCCGGTGCTCAGGGATTCCTCGTCAAGGCGACCCAAGAGCTTCAAGAGGCAAGGACCATACGCGGCGACCGCCGCCCACCACCCGGCGCAGCTCCCCATCCTAGCGAGGACGGCGGGCTGTGCGTTTGCGTCGACATTCCAGGGCTCAACAGGGCCGCATCTCAGGAGTGCTTCTGGCCTTCGTGCGTTGGCCGGTGCGAGGGTCCACCTCACAGCTATGTTCGCAAGCCGTTTGGCCTGCCGAACGCGGCTGTCACCTACCAGCGTCATCTGCGGAGGGTCCTGGCAGCTCAGGAGGCCAGGCACCACGCAGTCCGGGCGGAGATAGCGACGGTCCTCAAGGAACCACCCGAGCCCCCAGAGCCTCCTGAGGGTCAGAGCCCTGGTGGCTCGTGAGGAGCGACCTCTTCAGCACGCACCTTCAACTACCTCAACACTCCTTCGACAGCGGTATCAGGTGACTCTTTCCAGCTCATTCAGTTGGGGGCACCCCTCGGGCAGCATTATCCCCAAGTCGCACGGGTCTGCCCCCGTGACGTGTATCCTTTTGCATCTTTAGCTTATTCAGTCGGGGGCGCCCCTCGGGCTGCATCATCCCCAGGCCGCTCGGGTCCGTCCCAGTGGCATGTATCGTTCTTGCATCTATCCGAACTAGCTTGTCTCCTTGCACGAGTTATCTATGGCTATCACCTGCTTATCTGGTACTTCGATACCCCACCCGCGACCACCCTCGTTGCCACGGGAGCCATGCGCCGGTTGTCTTTCCTTAGGATTCCTCGCATGTGTAGGCTTGGCACGACGTCTGTGCTCGGGTCCATCCCTGCAGCGTCGATAAACCCAACGATTGAGCTCTGTCTAGCGGGCCGGCCCCATTCACGTAACCTCCTGGGGTCGTTGGTGTCTGGCCTTCTCATGGGATCGCCTCAGGAAATTCGTCCGGCGTAGGTTGCCTAACCATCTCGCAGGACCACTGAAGCTATAAAGAACCAAGACCAGGCGCAACCCGCTGTGAGGTAGGGCCTCATGAGTCCTGCGCTGGCTCATGAGTGCCCAGACACACCTCATCTAGCCCTGCTGTGCAAGCCACGTGTCAGGGCGGGGCTGTACACGCCCCGGGGGCTCCACTCAGAGGGAGCCCTCACCCACGCACCAGTGGAAGCACCATGCTCTGTGCTGGCAGTCGACACGGTCGAGGAGCGGCTATGCCCGTGCAAGTGCGGAAGCGCTATGCTCCGCGCTGGTGATAAAGAACTGAGGGCGGCCCCATGGCCGTACCAACCTCAGGGAGCCACCCGGCTCAGTGTCCAGCCTCACCGCAACGCTTTCCCGTTGGGAGAGTCGCGCGAGGGGGCTGGGCACGGCAGCTACGCTCAGGCCCTGCCTAGCGTACGCCGCCCAGCCAGGTCCCTCGGACCTGGTCGTCGTGCACCACTCCCGAGCGGGACCTCGGCAAGGACAGGTATGAAGGTCTGTTTGAACGTCAAGGGGGACTCCTGAGCATCGCGACTCAGGAGCCTAACAAGCCACGTAGCCCCTCACCCCTTGGTCTGTCCTGGTGATCCAGACGGCCCAATGACGGCTGAGGTATGCGTGGGGTCGGGCCCTACTGACGTAGAACCCTAAGACCTACTTTAGCGGCTTCTTCCTGCATGCCGTTTGCGCGTCAACGGGGACTCCTGAGCATCGCGACTAAGGAGCCTAACTGGCCACGTAGCTCCTCACCCCTTGGTCCATCCTGGTGATCCGGACGGCCCAACGGCGGCTGAGGTATGCACGGGGTCGGGCCCTGCCAACGTAGAACATCAAGCAAACGGGAAGGAAATCGCGGAACCTAAATAAATTATTACACAGCATATTGTCCCCCAAACGACAAGCATAGTTTTAATGCCTCCACGAGGCACGTCTCATGTCACAGGAAAGTAAAACGAGAAGGAGCACCATCCTTCGCCAGCAAGCCCTTTCTTCAGCCTCGGGCGTCGTCGTCAGGGAGCGCCTTCCCGCCGGCAGCGGCACCGTCAGTCGTGTCGTTGGCCTCGGCCACAGGATTGACAGGGCCATCGGTTGGAAGCGCAGGCTCGATGGCGAGGAACTTCTTCAACAGGGCTTCCACCTGGCCCTCCACAGATGTGGCAGCGGCTGTGCAGTGCGCCTCCTCCACGAGCTCGAGCAGCTCGCCGAGGTCGACGCCGGGGTTGCGAAGATGCAGGTGGCTGAAGACGCGCGTCAGAGGCAAAGAAGAAAGTGCGCGGGCTTCCCCCTCCACCATGGGGCCGATCCCGTCGACGACGCCCTCGAGCGCCTCGACAAGACAAGGAAGCAGCTGGGCGGGGCCTTCGTCGTCCGTCGACGGCGGCTTCTCCAAGGCCTTCTCATAGATTGCCCGCGGCGCTTCGCGGGATCTCTCCTCCAGGGACTTGAAGGCCACACGGTCCTCGGCAAGAATCTTCGCCTTGGCCTCCAGCAGGGTCTTCTCAACCTCCATCTTCTTCTCCAGCTCCTCCAAGCGGTTGCGCTCTGCGGCTTGCGCCCTCGCCGACTGCTCCAGTTCGGCGTCACGACCGTTGACCACGTATTCCCAGGCCTTCATCTTCTCTTCCTCTACCTTGCGGTCGCGAGCCTCGGCTGCGCGCTCGTTGTGCATGGTCTCCAGCTCGGCCTCCAGTGACCGGCAGCAATCCTGGGCGGCCCCGGCCTTTAGCGCCACCTCGCGGGCAGCCGCGGCTTGGGCGGCGGCCTGCTTGTCCTTCTCGCAGGCTACCGCGGCCTGGCTCAGCGCCGCCCGGACGGATGCATCGGAGTCCAACCAGCCAGGGATCAGCTCTAGGCGCCCGGCCACCAGGCAACGGTCGGCGCCTTGAAGATTGCCCCGCAGCCGGGTCAGCACAGAAAGGGCGTGTTCCAGGGCGTCAGGCGAGGCAGAAAGATCATGAACTTGCGGTGGGACGGAAGAAGAGGGCAGCGTCATTGCCAAGACCTGCAGGTTGGCGGCGGCGGAAGAAGATGCCGGGAGCTCCGGAGCCTACGGGGCCTCGGCCAGCGAGCTGGGGACAAGCGCCTTGGGAGCCGATATAGCATCAAGGGTCGCTCTCCCCTAGAGACGCTCCTCTGGGCCTCGCGAGGAAGACTGGGTCGGAGAGATGCGGGCGCCATCGCCGCCCTTCTGCGCCGGAGGAGGTGCGGACGTGCCAGGCTGCTGGGTCCCTGAGGATGTGGCTGCCCCTCCTTCTTCTTCTTTAATGACGACGTCGGCCTAGCAGCACAAGGAGGAAGCATCAGGAAGCTGCAACGGAAGCAGGAGCAAGGGAAAGGTCATGGCAGGATACTCACTGGTCCATGGCGGCGTAGTCGCGCCGCCTCTTCAAAAGTGCGGAGCCTGGGGGCCTCGCGGCCTAGGGCACTGGTGCGCGGGCCCCAGTAGTCGGCGAGGCCACGGTAGCTCCGGGCGGCGACATGGCGGAGGCATCACCCCGAGAGATCAGTGCCGATCTGCTCTTTGTTGGGACACCGGGCGGCGACTTCCTCGAGGGGGAGACCTTGGACCTCGTAGTGACCACCGCAGGGGCAGGGCTTCCCTCATTGGGTGGTCGTCAGCGTCGTCGTCGTCGGGCAAGGTGCGGAGGAGATCGGCCTTGCGCGGAGGGGAGGTCTCCCCAGACCCCTCCGGGGTGGCCGCAGAGTCCTGCTCCTCCTCCTCGCCAGAATCATCGGAGGACACCACCACCGGAACCATCACCGTCGGGGCCTCAGAGGGCGCCAGCAGCACAAGACCACGCCTGTCGAAGATAGGCATGGCGGCGGCAATCTTCGCCCCATACGGGCGGCAGTACAGGGGAATGAAGGTGTCCAGCGGGTACCCCTGGTCGTCCCCAACCAAGGAGCGGAGCGCCGTGCCCAGCTCCACATCAGACAGGGCCTCCGGACGCAGGCGGAGGTCGCCTCCTTCGTCCCCGAGCTTCCACAAGGGGCGCGAGTGCGCCTGGAGGGGAGCCACGCGCTGTGCCATGAACTCCTTGACGATCATGGCCCCTGTCAGCCTCACCGCCTTTGGGTCATCAGGCTTCAGGTCGGCGGTCATCCTCTCCAGCACCAGCTCCGCCCGAGGGTCGGTGAGCTTCGCACGGAACCACCTGTCGTGAGACGTGGTCATCTCCGTCGGCAGAACCAGCCGGGGGTGGGAGCACTTCGCATCCATCAGGATCCACTTGCTCCTGAAGCCCTCGGCCTTCTTCTCGAACATTGAAATCGCGTTGGTCTTGTTGGCTGCAACAAATTTGGCACACCCCGAGCAGGGGCCGTCCTTGATCCGGAGATAGAAGAAGTGGCGCTGCAGCGCCACAGATGGCATCACCCCCACGTACGCCTCGCAATAGAAGGCGAAGATCGACAGAAGGAGGATGGAGTTGGGATGAAGATGGAAGGCGTGAAGCTTGTAATGGCTGAGGACAGAGTAGAAGAAGTCGGAGAAGGGGGGAACCAACCTCGCAACGATGCTACTCATGAAGAAGGGATAGAAGCGTCTAGCCAAGGCCTCTGGCTCGGCGGAGCCAGCCCAGAGTGCAGTTTTACTCTTCTCATCGCCCGCCGCCGTCATCAGTAGCGTCGAGGCAAGGTTCTTCTCCGAGACGCTTGGCGCTTTTAGTGCAGGCTCGTACCAGGATGGTGGAGGGGTGGCCCGAGCTTTGTTGGGCGCCATTGGCGGTAGGCTCAGAGGAGAACTTGGGCGGATCTGGAGTCTTTGGGAATGAGGAGCAAGAAAGGGGATCTGGAGCAAGACGAAGGGGAGCAATGAAGGCAGCACGGCCCGCACCAGCCTTTTGTCAGTCGGGCAGTTGCCAAGGCACCGTGGGGAAGCGGAGACGCCCACGTCCCGTCAGTCGCCATGTGTCAATCAAGGCCAAAGGTGGTTGGAGCCCGCGGCGCTCTGCACTTGCCCCTTGGCTTTGCCCCGAAGCCAAGTCCGAGCACGCCTTAGGCCCGGGGCTACTGTCGGTTTTTTGGGAACGGGGGTCCCCAGACTTGCCTGCCTGCGGTCCACGGCGTGGCTCCACTAACGGCCTGGTACGGTCCATCTTCACCAGCAAACACTCAAGACCCTAGCGAGGGGCCAAGCCTCGCGAGGAGGGCAACACAAGACCTCCTCAGGGGCAGGCTCACTAGGCTAGCTCGCGAGGAGAGGAGAGATCAAGGTGAGGGGCACCTCATGAGGTTCCCATGACGTGAGCCATGACGACCAAGGCCAGGCGGGCGCCAGCGGGTGTAGAGTACTGGTTTCCTCTTTGGTGCTAAAGAAGCAGGCGCAGGCGAGGAGCCCCGAGGCATTAGGCAAAGGTTCCCATATAGGTGCAACGAGACCAAGACCAGCATGACGACAGGATGGAGGTCATCGCGGAGCCCATGACGGCATCACCACCAGAGCCTTTGACAGGCGAAGACCACCTTTTGTCAGGATAGGTTGTACTAGCTGCCCCCCTTCAAATCGGCCGTTGTAGGATCCCTTCCCACCTAATATTTGGGAAGAGGACCCGGGCCTCTATAAATAGGACTAGCCACCACCGTAGAAGGCAACTGACCTTGGATCAGATCCATTCCATCCACACACACACACAAGCTCACCGAGCTCAAGAACACCTCTCCTCAGGAGGTAGTTCTTCCCTTGTACTTGTTCATCCCAGCCTACAAGGCAATCCACCACACCACACTGGAGTAGGGTATTACACCACATCGGTGGCCCGAACTAGTATAAACTCTTGTGTCCCTTGTTCCTCGGGTTGGGCGAGCTAGGCTTTGAGATTGTGGTGAGAGCGTGAGCTAGGGGAGAGAGATCTTCGTGCGCAGAGTTCGAACCTCAAGGGTTTTGCCGGAACACGTAATGCGACAGTACCAAATGGGTGTTTCGCAACAAGCAAGATGAAGATGGACAAGTCATTCGCAACAAAGCACGTCTCGTCGCCCAAGGCTACACTCAAGTCGAAGGTATGGACTATGGTGAGACATATGCCCCCGTTGCTATACTTGAGTCCATCCGCATCTTACTTGCCTATACTAATCACCATGATATCACCTTGTACCAAATGGACATTAAAAGTGCCTTTCTAAATGGTGAAATTGAGGAGGAAGTTTATGTTAAACAACCTCCCGACTTTGTCAATCCTAAGAAACCCGACCATGTTTACAAACTTCACAAAACTCTTTATGGTCTTAAACAAGCTCCTAGAGCATGGTATAAATGCTTGACCAAGTTCCTTATTGAAAACGCTTTGAGATTGGAAAGATAGATTCTACTCTTCTTACTAAAAGGGTTAATGGTGAATTATTTGTGTGCCAAATATATGTTGATGATATCATATGTGGTTCGACTAACCCTCATTTTAGTGAAAAGTTTGGGAAGCTAATGTCAAAGAAGTTTGAGATGTCTGTGATGTGTGAACTCAAGTTCTTTCTTGGTTTGCAAATCAAGCAAACTAAGGAGGGCACCAAGGACTTATTCAAGAAGTTCAACATGCAAGAAAGCAAAGGTATGAAAACGCCCATGCCTACTAGTGGACATCTTGACTTGACCAAGAATGGCAAATCAGTTGACCAAAAGGTTTACCGCTCTATCCTGTGCATGTGTGCATGATATCAAGCGGCCCCCAAAAAACGTCATCTTAAGGCTGTGAAAAGGATAGTGAGATACCTAATTCATACACCAAATTTTGGCATTTGGTATCCTAAGAGGTCTTCTTTTGATCTTGTTGGCTACTCCGATTCGGACTACGCCGGTGACAAGGTTGATAGAAAGTCCACTTCGGGTACTTGTCAATTTCTTGGTAGATCTCTTGTGTCTTGGTCCTCCAAGAAACAAAACTCGGTATCCTTATCCACCGCCGAAGCGGAATACATTGCCGCCGATTCATGTTGTGCTCAATTACTTTGGATGACCCAAACTCTTAAAGATTATGGGATCTATGTGAAACATGTTCCATTGCTTTGTGACAATGAAAGAGCTATTAAGATTGCTCACAATCCCGTGCAACATTCTGGAACTAGGCATATTGAAGTTCGACATCATTTCATCGAGATCATGTTGCTAAAGGAGACATTGATCTTAAGCATGTTCGTACCGATAAGCAATTGGAGGATATATTCACCAAACCGCTTGATGAGAAAGTATTTTGCCGTTTGAGAGGTGAATTGAACATCATTGATGTTTCAAACATGGAGTAGAAACTCCATTTGGATACATGCAAGGCATGAGCCTTTGACTAATCCTTGATATTTCTCTTATGATAATGATCATATGTCTTGGATATATTTGCACCCTTGCATGCTATCTAACCCTTGTAGGTACTTAGATGAATATAAATCTATGAGATTGCAACTCACTCACATCCTGAGCAATCTCTACATCACCAAGTCTCTACAACATGGTGGTTGAAGACAAGGAAGCATGAAACCTCTCAACATATCCTTTGACAAAATCTTTATATCAAATTTCATTTGGTATCAAATTCATGATTGTCATTTTGGATACACAAGTGCTCTTCCTTGCAAGACTAACCCATGTAGGTAGATGAACTCAAACTACAAGTGGTGCTCCCAATCATTGATGAGCTACACCAACCTTGAGCATCCCACACAAGTTCAACTACATGATCAAGTTCAACACCACCACCCAAGGTATGTTATTCCATCTTAGAGAAGCTTTACCCCAAGTCATGGGTCAAAGCAACTCAACAAGATGCGAATACATCAAAATTCTTAAACAAAAAATGGTAACCCCATTTTGAGCTTAAACGATGAGTATGACCTACGATCAAGTGTTCTCACTTGACTCCTCAGTCAATATACTCTAACATAGGTGACTTTGTCACCGACCAATTCTAGATGATGTTCTCTGGTGTTTCTCCGTGTTCTTGCATTTGTCTCTTGCATATTTGTTCCCCTTCTTTATTCAAAAAAAACTTCATCTAGACTTCTTTTTGTTTTCTCAGTTTTGTTCTGCATTCCCTGCATCCAATTCATTGCAAATCATTCAGTTAATTACTTGCAAATCTTGCGAGATCTTATTTGCCTAGTGAGCTGAGATGACAATTGCTCTCTCTCTGTGTTGAACTCAGACACACCAACCTGTCTCTTTTGGTCAAACCGAACCATTTCGGTGCCACCGAAGAAAACAACTTGGTGTTACTGATTTCAACACTGAGAAGACAATTTGCCATTTGCATCCTACATACTTGTTCCAGCTCCACTCGATGATTCTTGTCCTCTACGTGCATCACATTCTATATGCTGCTTTGTTATGTGACTCAAGGACCAAACCTTCTCGACTCACACTCCAGAAGATCCCTTCCTTGAAATTGATATCAAAGGGGGAGAGAGAGATCACATCAAAGCTTAATCACATCAAAGTGGGAGAGTGCTTAATCACATCAAAGGGAGAGAGCCCCAGATGCTTGGTATTCAAGAGGAGAGAAGTCACATGTCTTTAAGAGGGGAAAGACATGTTAGTTTGTGTTATGATTATTTTGCTCTGATTTTCTTTTCCCTACCTTCTCCCAGTATCCCATATAAGATTCAGGGGGAGAAAGACATCCTAGGAAAGGAAATCTTTGAATTCATTGCATATCTTTACCTTTCGGGGACATGTCTATATCCAATAGAGTACCTAATACTCACTCTCTACATGTCATCCCAATCTTGGTACTCTTGTGGTTTGCTGTTCTTGCTCTGTTTAGTAGATGTTTATGTGTTATCTAACCTTGTTTACTCAGGTTCATCTCTTCCAAAGCCAGCTCAAGACCACAAGGTAAGAATATGCATCACACTCATGTGCATGATGATCTCTTGCTGATGTACATATTGTTTGCAAGAGGGACTCATGAACATGAAGGTACAATTCCTATATTCACATCATTTGCTCTGATGCATATAGCCAAGATACATGTAACTCATTGCTTGCTCTGTCATGCTTATGCATTCACATGCTTTTATATCCCATATTTACATGATTGCATACATGTAGGGGGAGCCTATGCATGTTACATGTCCTTCCAAAGCATTACTTGCTATTCTTTATATCTTTATCTAAAGCTTTGATGTATGTTGTCATCAATTACCAAAAAGGGGGAGATTGAAAGCACAATTGCTCCCTGGGTGATTTTGGTAATTAATGTCAACATATCTCTTGTTGGACTAATACTTTTATCTAGTATATTTCAGATAAGTTCAACAGTGGAGTGGCGTGGACAAGAGGATGTGGAAACCCTGCAAGATGCTAAGGACAAAGGATTGGCAAAAGCTCGAATGCTCAAGACTCTACATTTTCAATTTAGTGATCCAGGATCACATTGAGTCCATAGGAAAGCCAATACTATTAAAAGGGGATGAGGTGTTTCTTAATGGCTTGCTTGCTCAAAGTGCTTAGTGATATGCTCCAAAGCCCTCAACCACTTTCTCATTTCCACATATGTCTAAACCTAAAGTCAAACTCGGCCCCACCGATTCAATCTATCCGGCTCCACCGAGTTCATTTGACATAGCCACTGCCAGAAATCCTACTCAGTTCGGTCTCACCGAGATGGGCTTGCAAACACTCTGTTACCTGTTGCAACTATTTTGGTCCCACCGAGATAAGCAATCGGTCCCACTGAGTTTGCCTGACCAACTCTCCGTTTAGCTTATTACCAAAATCGGTCCCACCAAGTTTGTGTAATCAGTCAAACTGAGTTGAGGTTTTACCCTAACCCTAGAATATCGGTCCCACCGAGTTGATCATATCATCCCCACCGGAAAGCCTAACGTTCACATTTTGAACTAAATCGGTCTGACCGAGTTTCATGATTCTTTCTCACCGAGTTTGGTAAATTGTGTGTAATGGATAGATTTTGTGTGGAGGCTATATATACCCCTCCACCCACTCTTCATTCGTGGAGAAAGCCATCAAAACATGCCTACATTTCTAGCATACATTTTCTGAGAGAGGACCACCTACTCATGTGTTGAGACCAAGATATTCCATTCCAACCACAAGAATCTTGATCTCTAACCTTCCCCAAGTTTCTTTCCGCTCAAATCATCTTTCCACCAAATCCAAATCTGTGAGAGAGAGTCGAGTGTTGGGGAGACTATCACGTGAAGCACAAGAGCAAGGAGTTCATCATCAATACACCATCTATTACCTTTTGGAAAGTGGTGTCTCCTAGATTGGTTAGGTGTGCCGGGTGTGACCTAACGTATGGCTACACGATAAAGGTGAAGGGGGAATTCAACCAGGAATGTTTTCCTAGTTCCGGACCTGTGTCAGACACATGACCGGAGGGGAATGTTCCATGGTCAGATAGTTAGATTCGTCTAACAGGTAAACGGACCACGTATCTGGATTCGTTGTATTTTTCTGAGCAACTTTCATGTATAAAGTTTTTCGATCCGAGCTACGGTTTAATTTCTATTAAATTTTGAAGTTTAAAACAATTCCTGAAATTATTACTAAATCTAAAATGGGGTTATTGCTCCAGCATGACATCATCATGATGTCAGCGGTAACACTGACCATTGACTGGTCAAATAGGGCAGTGGGGCCCGTCTGTCATTGACCTAGCTAATTAACATATTTAAATTAACGAAACTAGTTCATTAGGCTAACTAAGCAAGGTTAATTAAGTTAGTTAAATAACTATTTACTTAATTCACTAACTAACTAATTATTTTGAATTCATTTTTTAATCTTTTTTTACACAGGGGCGTGGGGCCCCTTGGTCAGTGGCCCAGGCCTTAGTGGGGCGGGCTTGGCCACGCGGTTGCCGGGCACGGGAGCCGCCCGTTAGGGCGCCCGCCCAGGCCACCAGGGGAGAGGGCGACGGGGCGCCGGCGGCCAGCGGGGTGTGGGCCGGTGCAGGAGGAGCGGCGCGGGGTAGCTAGAGGCGGCGCCGCAGGCCGGACGACGAGCGGCCGGGCCGCAGGCGCGGCGCGAGGCGGCGGGAGCGCGATGGGCGCGGCGACGGGTTGCAGTGCAGCAACAGGCGAGCAGTGGTGGCGAGGACGCGCGGGAGGGGAGGGCGCGTGCACGCGCGGTGTGGGGCTTGGCCGCCGTTGCACGCGACGAGCGCGGCAGAGCGAGGCAGGCGGGGCATGCTGGGCGCGGGCCGGAGCGGAACGCAGTGGGGAAGCACGCGGGCGCGCGCGGCGGTGCGTGGGTAGCGCATGCGAGGTCGTGTGCGTGGTAACGGCGAGGCGAAGCAGGCGTCGCAGGGCAGCGGGGCACCGGCGGGCAGCCGAGGTGGGCGCGGCGGGCCGCCGGGATGCGCGGGCTGCGCCGGAGGGGAACGGGGTGGGGCGCAGCTGCGGGTCTCGTCGGGGATGACGCTATGGGGCAAGGCAGGACGCGTGGGGGGTGCGTTCGGTCGAGGGTGACGAGGCACATCGAACCGTGGTGGTGTCCGGGCCGGACCAGGGCTGTAGCGACGACGGCGACTAGCGAAGACGGCGGCCGAAGTCGACTTCGTCGACGAGGTGAGTTAGAGGGAGCGCGGGCACACGGGGAAAGGGAGGAGGGGCGCGAGCTCACCGGGGAGGCGCACGATGGCCCGGTGGCAGCTTAGTAGCAGCAGGGTGGTGGCCGGAGTCGAAGGCGACGACGGCGACCCGAGGAAGACGACGAAGGGGATCCGACGTTGTAGAGCACCTCGGCTCCAACTTCTGGCACCAGGCGGCGTGGCAGATGACGAAGAGGCCCTACGGCACGGCGGCGAGGCGAGGACCGGCCGGTGGCCGCGGTGCGGCGAGGTCCTCGGTGACAACCGCGCCGGACAGAGGCAGAGAGAGCGAGGGGGGAGTGGGCGAGATCTGGGGGGAGAAGGAAATATCTGCGCGGGGGGAAGGGGCTGACGAGGCGGGGGGAGGTGTTGCGGTCTTATCCTCTCAGCGAGGCCGACGAGGTGGTCGGGGTCGACCTCACCCCTGTAGCAACCGCGCCACGGGAACAGAGGGAGAAGGAGACCGGGGGGTAGGTGGGCTGGCTAACTGGGCCGGCCAGTTGGCTAGCTGGGCCAATTTACCCGGGGGAGGGGGTCTGGCCTTTTCCCCTTTTTATGTATTCTGCTTCCTCTTAAAAGGCATTGTTTGTATTTATTTAGGCTATCAAAAGATTTTGCAAAATATGAAACTTGGCTCATAAATAGGTATTGCAATTTTTGACACTGCGATAAAAAGTTTGAGGACATTTTTGAAAGTTTAGAATCGTGTTTGAATTTAAATGGTCCATTAAGATGTTGTTGGACCACTACATTAAACCCCAGGGGCATTTTGGAAATCCAAAAGAGGTTGTTTTCATCATGACAAATACTTGGAGATTATTTGCCACAGTTTGAACATTTAGTTTTCATGTTTGGCAAATTTGAATTTTGACTTTAATTTAAATTTGAATTGGAACCGATTTGAAACAACGTGGGATTTAGCAACAGTACAAATGATGACATGGCACCATTAATAGAGGATTACTGTAGCCTGGCACTGGGGGTGTTACAAATCTCCTCCACTACAAGAAATCTCGTCCCGAGATTTAAGTGGGGAAGTAAAGAGTAACTTTGGGAGAACTGACTCTTATAGGGTTAATTATCTGGTGAACAATTCAGGGAATGAGGCAGAAATATCTTTCGAGTTGAAGCTTAATAAAACATCGAGAGCAAAGTATGAAGGTACAATAGGAAGTTTCAAGCGAATGGACAAACGATTGATACCTGAACAGAGTGTGAGAAAGGGGTTCAGAGCATCGGGAATAGATCATCTCTCGAAAGGTGGCTCGTGACATGATATGAAGCCAAATGCAAGAATATGTCAGAATCAAAGATATACAGGAGAGTCAGGTTCCGATCCTATGGAACTATGGGTTATGGGCCCACCATCTGGGTTAAAAGTAGAAAGGGGGCTGATAGCAAGGCATGTCAGATGATAAACTGTCAGTTATGTTGCCAACAACATTGGTACCAAGGGCGAGGGACGAAGAGAACTATTTTCGTACTCCTTGAACGAGGCGGACCAATAGGCAAAGTTCTCGTCCATCGGTGGTTACCGGAATGTCAACAACAATAATAACAAGGTCTTACTGACAAATTTTACACCGAGGTGTTTACATGAGCAGGGAATTTATTACTGCTTAGATCATAACATTTATAAGAGAGGTTAATCAAACCAACGGAAAGGAAAATGTGTCTATCAAACTTAACAGACCAATGGAAAGGAAAATGTGTTCCACACAAGAATTGGGAGTATATCCTTCCCAAAGAAAAGCGGAGCATGATATACATGATAGGACATTAAGTGCAAAAGCATTTAAATAAGGGGTGAGCGAAGAATTAGGATATTACCCATACAATGGTGTTTGGATAATAGATCAAGAAGCATTTAGCATTTCGCTTCAAATGTTCGTGTTGATATTCGGAATACCACAGTCATGCTTCGAGATAGCACTGATATGGTGTTTCAATTAAGGATTGGGTCTGTAGATCATAAGAGATTCAAAGGAACATTTCCAAGATTATCTCGGAACGTAAGGTATAAGCAAACAAAATCAGGTTTGTGTTGGCAGGAAGTCAAGGACGTTATCGATGATAACACAATCATCGAGGGGGGGGAGGATGGTATTTTCATCATGAATTCGATTGATAGCCTGAAACAAGTCAGTATATTGATGGGGATCACGACAGATTTTGTCGAGGTACTATGAAGAGGCCATCGAACAGCGACGACATCAAGCAAAAGGAATGATGAAGCGAAAGGTTATTGGAACCACAGATGTGACACAAGCTCGAAATCAAGCTTGTTGTTTGAGGTGAAATGATAAGATGAGGAAGATCGACGTAAGCTTAGCTCGTCGTTGGAAGTTGTGCTCCGGGAAGGAGGACCGGTTAGCACAGTTAAAATTAGCTCGATAATGATATAGCCGATTAGGATAGGAATGATGTAATGGAGTATCCTTCCAATGAGAATTCACAAGAGGTAGTGCAATGACACAATATCCTTGAGATAACAAGGGGCAATACTCGAGGTAGATCAAAAATAGAGGTTGGACAGATGAAATGATCTGCAGAAGACAAGTATTTTAACTTGTCCGGGAAATGGAATCAAGGAGAAAATATGGTCGGAACCACGATTTCAAAGGATCAATTTACAGACGCAAGATGAGTTTATACCAAGGGAACATTTGATTATAAGAGAAGCTTCCATGATAAGTTCTACATCGGGGTCCATGGGCATGAACACAAAGGTTCAAGGTCGACTCCCACTTCTTCAATGCATAGCCTTTCATTTACTCCTCTTTTCGAAGAAATTGTAGTGGAGAAGATTTATCTGGTGAAGTACCATAAGAGTAAGACTCATGAGAACTCTCAGGTTCACACGGATTATGGAAGGCATAAGTTCAACCCATCGGGGCATTTTTATGAATCTATACAACCATCAACCAAGCAAAAGATACGAGTTCGAAAGCAGAGTATCAAAGTCAAAGCAGATGATACAATATACCGAAGGTATTATGTATCAGGGAAAAACTGATAAGATCTTGGATGTGAAGGAAACTATCGGATAACAACCCAGCAATGGATCTGGCGATTCACGACAGAGTTGATGTGAGTATCGATAATCAGTCAGATGAAGAAGGGGATGCAAAGGCACCGGCTTATAAAAACGTCTGAATGATTCGATGCTTGGGTACACAGGAATTATGAATTCAACACAAAGGATGAGAAGCAGAGGCTATGATCAAAAGATGAGTAAGTTGAATAGACTTAGAGGTGCACCCGATCAAATCTTGATTGGGCAAGAACCAGCTCATATTCGGAACAATATCTGAGCCGGAAAGAAAATTTCCAAGGATTAATTAATGATCATGTGCATTCACACACATGCTGAATCAACAGGATCAGAAGGTTAATCCCAAAGGATTTTAACGAATATCGCTAGACAAATGGAATTAACCAGAAAGCAAGTATGCAAGAATTCCAAGAGCAATAGGTTGTAGAGGATTTTCGGAAGATCAAATAGTATTTTGAAGAATTTTGTGAATCACACGAACAACTAAGGTGAACAGATCCTCGGTGAGTGCAAGCAATTATTCGAAGGGGGGGTATTCATGGGGCAAAGAACTACAAGGCAGTAAGCTCAAAGGATTCTCGAAACAATAAAGAATTTCGGGGCATCTTGTAACAACAAGAGCATCGAGGAATGATTGTATGAATGGCAAGTGTATGTAGTTTTCCATAGGGGTTGACGGTGGAAGGGAAACACAAAAGTGATGAGCACAAGTTCTCGAGCGAACATCGGAGAGTATCTTCGAAGGCTTCTGGGGAAGCAGAAGATCATCTGGAATGAAGTGGCTCTCCGGGAGGAAGTAGTTACGAGAACCTAGAAGTGGAGTTAGTAAAATCATTTAACCCGAATAGAAGAGAGATCAGAGTCCCAGAGTATAGATGAGGAGCAAAAGATCCTAATACCACCCAATGGCGACGAGGGCCCGTAAGATACACATCCATGTTAGTAAAAGTTTTTCAGTGACTAGACTCAACTTCGGCCAAGGAGTTAGAAAGGGGGCTACCTACAGGCAGTCGGCTCTGATACCAACTTGTGACGCCCTCGTTTCAATCGTACACTAATCATAGACGCAAATGTGTATGATCAAGATCAAGGACTCACGGGAAGATATCACAACACAACTCTAGACACAAATTAAAATAATACAAGCTTTATATTACAAGCCAGGGGCCTCGAGGGCTCGAATACATTAGCTTGAATACAAACAAGTCAGCGGAAGCAACAATTTCTGAGTACAGACATAAGTTAGACAAGTTTGCCTTATGAAGGCTGGCACATAAGCAACAACGACCGAAAAGGCAAGGCCTCCTGCCTGGGAGCCTCCTAACTACTCCTAGTCGGCGGCGGTCTCCACATAGTAGTAGGCATTGACGGTGGCATCTGGCTCCTGGGATCCAACATCTAGTTGCACCAACCGGAAAGAAGAAGAAAGGGGGAGCAAAGCAACCGTGAGTACTCATCCAAAGTACTCGCAAGCAAGGATCTACACTACATATGCAACATTATCAAAGGAAGGCTGTATATGTGGATTGGGCTGCAGAAATGCCAGAATAAGAGGGGGAGAAGCTAGTCCTATCGAAGACTAGCATCTTCTGGAAACCACCATCTTGTAGCAACAAGAGGGAGTAGAGTAGCATAAAGTAAAGTAGTAGTAGTGTTATCAACCTCGGCCAGAGATCCTTTCTCGACTCCCTGCAAGAAAGCAATCCCAGAGCCATACTATCCATTTCTCATCACAATCGAATTCTCATCACAAGTATCCAGTTCTAGTTGTATTGATCGGGATACAACTCCAAGTGTCAGTTACCGTAGGACAGGCAATCGATAGATGTTTTCTTCCCTGCAGGGGTGCACCAACTTACCCACCACGCTCGATTAACTCCGGCCGGACACACTTTCCTGGGTCATGCCCGGCCTCGGCCAAACAATACGCCGCAACCCGACCTAGGCTTAATAGAGAGGTCAGCATGCCGGACTAAACATATGCCCCCAGGGGTGATGGGCCATCGCCTCGGGAACTCCTGCACGTTGTGAGGGCGTCCGGTGAGCAGACCTAGCTACCTCCTTAAAAAGGCAGGTGCTTACCAGTCCAACCCGGCGCGCGCCGCTCAGTCGCTGACGTCTATTAAGCTTCGGCTGATGCATACGACGCAGAACACCCATACTATGCCCACGTGATGGTTAGTGCTATCAGGCCAGAGGCCCCTCGGATCAAATATCCAAATCATAGTGGATTAGGAGCACGCGGTAACAAGCAGAGACTCACGAAAGATGTGACCCCGTTGCCCCGTCTCGAGGACTTGCGGCAAGGGCTAAGAATGCCCGGCCACGCCTCGTAAGTATCTCGCAGGCACGTTCCAGGTCAACCCGACTCCACATCACTCGCAATTAAGCTCGCGCGGGTACCCCTCAGGGTCGACCCGCCTTTCCAAGTAACAGCTGTAAAGTCCAAGTATCCGTGTGTCCAAACATCAAGGGGAAAACCCAAGGAATCACCCCGGGTGAATTCCACTCGATGTAATCATCAAGGTGAACGTGAGAGGAACCATCCCGGAGGTTCACACTTGAGGGGTTGCACGACAGAGTCGTATCGAAGTGGTTAAGGAGGAAATCACCCTCGATGACCACGACCGAATAGCTACACTACAGAGATCTCATCAGGAGTGATGTATAGGTTCCACCCTCGGCACTCGATGATAACTCTGCAGAGTCGAGCAACAAAAGGGGAAAGTGATGTGCGGTGTCGGGGCCTGGTCTTCGACCCCGTTGATCGGGTCTTCGATGATGAAGCAGGGGCAACAAGGACAAGGTGGGGGTCACTGATGGATCACTAACCAACCTATACTAAGCAGTTTAGGATAAGCAGGTAAGGTACAATGAGCAGGTTACAAAAGCAGGCTATGCATCAGAATAGGAGCAAACAATAATAGTCGCAAAATCTAATGCAAGCATGAGAGAATGGATTGGGCGATATCAGGATGATCAAAGGGGGGGCTTGCCTGGTTGCTCTGGCAAGGAGGGGTCATCGTTGACGTAGTCGATCACAGGGGCAGCAACGGTCTCGGGGTCTACCGGAGGGAAGAGGGGGAAGAAACAGTAAATATAAAGCAAACATAGCACCACAAAGCATAACATGGCAATAAGATGTGCCGGGTGTGACCTAATGTATGGCTACACGATAAAGGTGAAGGGGGAATTCAACCGGGAATATTTTCCCGGTTCCGGACCTGTGTCACACAGATGACCGGAGGGGGAATGTTCCATGGTCACATAGTTAGAGTCATTTGACAGGTAAACGGACCGTGTATCCAGATTCGTTGGATTTTTCTGAGCAACTTTCATGTATAGAGTTTTTCGATCCGAGCTACGATTTAATTTCTATTAAGTTTTGAAGTTTATTACAATTCCTGAAATTATTACTAAATCTAAAATGGGGTTATTGCACCAGCATGACGTCATCATGACGTCAGCGGTCAACACTGACCATTGACTGGTCAAACAGGGCAGTGGGGCCCGTCTGTCATTGACCTAACTAATTAACAGATTTAAATTAACCAAACTAGTTCATTAGGCTAACTAAGCAAGGTTAATTAAGTTAGTTAAATAACTATTTAATTAATTAACTAACTAACTAATTATTTTAAATTCATTTTTTTAAATCTTTTTTCACACAGGGGCGTGGGGCCCCTTGGTCAGTGGCCCAGGCCTTAGTGGGGCGGGCGTGGCCACACGGTTGCCGGGCACGGGAGCCGCCCCGTTAGGGCGCCCGCCCAGGACACCAGCGGAGAGGGCGACGGGGCGCCGGCGGCCAGCGGGGTGTGGGCTGGTGCGGGAGGAGCGGCGCGGGGTAGCTAGAGGCGGCGCTGCAGGCCGGACGATGAGCGGCAGGGCCGCAGGCGTGGCACGCGGCGGCGGGAGCACGATGGGCGCGGCGATGGGTTGAAGTGCAGCAACATGCGAGCGGTGGTGGCGAGGACGCGCGGGAGGGGAGGGCGCATGCACGCGCGGCATGGGGCACCGGCGGGCAGCCGAGGTGGGCGCGGCGGGCCGCCGGGATGCGCGGGCGGCGCCGGAGAGGAACGGGGCGGCGCGCAGCTGCGGGTCTCGTCGGGGATGACGCTACAGGGCAAGGCAGGACGCGTGGGGGGCGCGTTCGGTCGAGGGTGACGGGGCGCATCGAACCGTGGTGGTGTCCGGGCCGGACCAGGGCTGTAGCGACGATGGCGACTAGCGAAGACGGCGGCCGAAGTCGGCTTCGTCGACGAGGCAAGTTAGAGGGAGCGCGGGCACACGGGGAAAGGGAGGAGGGGCACGAGCTCACCAGGGAGGCGCACGGTAGCCCGGTGGCAGCTTAGTAGCAGCAGGGTGGTGGCCGGAGTCGAAGGCGACGGCGGCGACCCGAGGAAGAAGACGAAGGGGATCCGGCGTTGTAGAGCACCCCGGCTCTAACTTCTGGCACCAGGCGGCGTGGCAGATGACGGAGAAGCCCTACGGCACGGCGGCAGGCGAGGACCGGCCGGTGGCCGCGGTGCGGCAAGGTCCTCGGTGATAACCGCGCCGGACAGAGACGGAGAGAGCGAGGGAGGACTGGACGAGATCTGGGGGAGAAGGAAATATCTGCGCAGGAGGGGGGAGGGGGGCTGACGAGGCGGGGGGAGGTGTTGCGGCCTGTAGCGACCGCACCACGGGAACAGAGGGAGAAGGAGACCGGTGGGGGGTAGGTGGGCTAGCTAACTGGGCCGGCCAGTTGGCTAGCTGGGCCAATTGACCCTGGGGGAGGGGGTCTGGCCTTTTCCCCTTTTTATGTATTCTGCTTTCTCTTAAAAGGCATTGTTTGTATTTATTTAGGCTGTCAAAAGATTTTGCAAAATATGAAACTTGGCTCATAAATAGGTATTGCAATTTTTGACACTGCCATAAAAAGTTTGAGGGCATTTTTGAAAGTTTAGAATCGTGTTTGAATTTAAATGGTCCATTAAGATGTTGTTGGACCACTACATTAAACCCCAGGGGGATTTTGGAAATCCAAAAGAGGTTGTTTTCATCACAACAAATACTTGGAGATTATTTGCCACACTTTCAACATTTAGTTTTCATGTTTGGCAAATTTGAATTTTTGACTTTAATTTAAATTTGAATTGGAACCGATTTGAAACAACCTGGGATTTAGCAACAGTACAAATGATGACATGGCACCATTAACAGGGGATTACTGTAGCCTGGCACTGGGGGTGTTACATAGGAGCATCGCACACGATGCGTGGTGTGATACGTCTCCAATGTATCTATAATTTTTGATTGTTCCATGATGTTATATTATCATTCTTGGATGTTTTACAATCATTTTATATCATTTTTGGTACTAACCTATTGACATAGTGCCAGTTGCTGTTTTCTGCATGTTTTTACATCACAGGAAATCAATACCAAACGGAGTCCACATGCAGCGAAACTTTTTGTGGATTTTTTTGGACTAGAAGACATCCAGTGGGCCAAAGAAGTACTGAAGAGGGAGCCCGAGGTGAGCACAAGACACCAAGGCTCGCCTGGCGGCCCAGGCGCGCCCTGGTGGGTTGTGCCCACCTCGGTGGCCTCCCGCACCGCCTCTTTGCTCTATAAATACCGCAATATTCTAGAAACCCTAGGGGAGTCGACGAAAATCAATTCCAGCCGCCGCAAGTTCCAGAACCACCATATCCAATATAGACACCATCACGGAGGGGATCATCATGTCCATTGGCGCCTCTCCGATGATGTGTGAGTAGTTCTTTGTAGACCTACGGGTCCGTAGTTGGTAGATAGATGGCTTCCTCTCTCTCTTTTGATTCTCAATACAATGGTCTCTTGGAGATCCATATGATTTAATTCTTTTTGCGTGTGTTTGTAGGGATCCGATGAACTTTGAGTTTATGATCAGATCTATCATTTTATCCATGAAGGTAATTTGAGTATTATTTGATCTCTTATATGCATGATTGCTTATAGCCTCGTATTTCTTCTCCGATATTTGGGTTTTGTTTGGACAACTTGATCTATTTATATTGCAATGGGAAGAGGTGCTTTGTGATTGGTTCGATCTTATGATGCTTGATCCCAGTGACAGAAGGGGAACCGACACGTATGTACCGTTGCTATTAAGGATAACAAGATGTGGTCTATTTCTACATAAATAGATCTTGTCTACATCATGTCATCGTTCTTATTGCATTACTCCGTTTTTCCATGAACTTAATACACTAGATGCATGCTGGATAGCAGTCGATGTGTGGAGTAATAGTAGTAGATGCATGCAGGAGTCGGTCTACTAATCTTGGACGTGATGCCTATATAATGATCATTGCCTGGATATCGTCATGGTTATTTGAAGTTTTATCAATTTCCCAACAGTAATTTGTTTACCCACTATTTGCTATTTTTCTCGAGAGAAGCCACTAGCGAATTCTACGGCTCCTGGCTCTCTTCTTTATTATATTTGCCTTTGCTATCTATTTTTATTTGCTTTTATTTTCAGATCTATATTTCCAAAAACCCAAAAATACCTTGATGCAATTTATTCTTATTTATTTCTGGCGTTACCGCGAGATCTATTTATCCAATCTATCATATTTTTATCCCATCTACTTGCCAATTTCTGGCGTCGTTACCCAAAAGGGATTGACAATCCCTTTAACACGTGTAACATCCCAAAATTCTAAATTTTGGAATGTTATATTAAATAAATAGTTTTGATTGATTGTTTGATTGTGGTGTGGTTGCTTGTGTGAAATTGAGTGAAATTTGAAACTTTTTGAAAGTTGAATGAGAGGGAATAAAAGGACTTTCCCAAAACTTTCACCTTGCATTTATGGTCTCCATGAATTCAAATTCATTTCATCACAACACCCCGGAGTGAAGATGATATGACTACTTCCATTTAAATAAATGAAAAGGGTTTAGAAAAGATTTGAATTCCATTTGGAACTATTTCAAATTCAGAAACTTTCTGCAAGTCAATGATTTTCATGAGAGAAGATAAAATGACTTCTTCAAATGCTAAGAAAGAGAGTTGGAAGTTTCAAAGAATCAAATTGAAAGTCCTTTTATAGTTAGTTTGAAACCCACTTTCAATTTGGAGTTATTTGGTTTATTCAAATTATTCTTCTCCAAAAATAAAATATATGGAAAATAGGGTAAAATTATTCCCTACAGTAGAAAAGTGGAGAAAAATGAGTTTGAAATCATTTTGGTATTTTAAAATATTTTTATTTGATTTTTAAATGAACCAGTAGTACTGTTTGCTTTATTGATTTTTTTGTGGAATTTTTTCCCGCTAAAAAAATGTTCATGTTTTAGATTCTTTTTGAAAATTTTGATATATATTATGCCTATATATCATTTTCTTTTGATTTTGTTGGTTGGTTTTATTTTGTTATCAGTTAAAAAAGAGAACTTGTCCACCGAACTAGGCCGGCCCAGCCAACCGGGCCAGGCCAAGCCCAGCCCAGCGCCGCGTCGCCCCGACTGGGCCTCGGTCTCCGCCGCCCGCACGCCGTCGTCGTGGCCGAGCCGGCCACCTCTCCGTAGCCGCCCCGGACTCCACCTCCGTCGCCCCTTGCCCAAGTCAGGCCACCGCCTCCCCTCTTTATAAGCCGAAGCCCCGGCCCCGTATTCCCCTCAAACCGCAGCTGTCGACACCCTGCACACCCTCGCAGGAGTTGCAAACTCCGACGAGATCCGCTGCCATCGCTCGCTCCATTCTGATGGCGCAGCCGAGCGCTGACACCGCCACCGCCTTCCCCTCGTCGAGCCGCGCCTCCTCATGGTTTCGCCCGAGCTAGAGGACAACCGGAGAGCCCACCCTGACGACCCCGACGCCACTGCCGTCTCCTTCTCAAGCGACGTTGATGCCCACCACCGCGGTAAGCCGCCACTGCTCCTCGTTCGTCCGATCTTGGTTAGATGGATAGGATTAGATTAGATTCATTTTTTTAGTTTGAACCGGTACGCATTAGTTAGTGAACGTTCTCTGTTTAGCCCCCGCAACGAACGGTTTTCAGGCAGTAGTATTCTGACACGTGGCCAGGGACCTAGATGTAGTTTTTTTAGATTAGTCCCTGGTTTTCAAAGGATCTCAATTTTTTACTCGTTTGTCCAAATTCGATGAAACCAACGCCCAGTTCTTTGTTATGATCTCATCTATCCAGAGAACTTATGAAATTAACTTTTTGCAATTTTAAAATTTGAATTAGATCAGTTTTGAATTCACACTTGTTTTGGCTATAACTTGAGTTTATAACTCCGATTTAATTGATTCTTTTTGCAAATCAAAGCTCTTGACTTGTACTTTTTGGTAAGATCAAAATCACATAGTTTTGCTGCTGTTAAAAATATGTTTCTGTCTAGAAGCTTTATTTGATGGCTTTTGAAGTTATCCGAAGTGTTTTATTCGTTCTTTTGGATCTTTGAGTGATTGCTTATGTGTGGTTATAATTGCTTGATTACGATAGATTGATCGGAGTGTGACGAGTAGAACTACCAGAATTATGAGTGCGAAGAATATTCATCAATAGTACAAGGCAAGTTCACACTTTGATCATATTTTCCTATACCCAGTTTTTATTGCATTAGTTATACCCTCAAAGATTGCATGAGTAGGATTGGGAACATGTGGTTATCGCTTTCTAGTTGTTGAGGTAGGAACCTAATACCCTTGAGCATCCCGAGAATATACATTATGCTCATATTGCTTAGCCATGCTCATAGACGGGGATTGGTATGTGAGAATCATGCAAGTTGTGAGGGATAATAACTAAGGGGAACTTAAGGTGGCAGCATTAACACACATCTGGGTGGAATGGTTGGGGCACCCTGGGGAAACCAGTGGCTTGCCCGGGCACCTGGGGAATCCAGTGTTGTCCTAGGAGATCCCGGGGGACCTGTGTGATCATCCTATGGAATGCCACCCAGGCTCAAAGGGATCATAAGATTATTCATGCTAGAAACTTCCGTGTGCAGCCACAAGCCATTATGGGCTCTGGCATAGTTGAGTAAATTGTGGGAAACCTTTCCATGATAGGCTAGCAGATGTAGGGGATTGTAGGTGTACCAGCCTATCTATCGGTTAAGGGGACCTCCTCAGAAAGATTGTGTCTCGATCATCCGGTTCTCAAACATCACGCAGTGCGAGAAATTCAACAGAGGAGATCGAGTCTTGTGGGGAAAAGTGCGCAAACCTCTGCAGAGTGTATAAACAAATCATGATTTGCTGTGTCCCCAATTATGGACATTTTGAGTATTTGGTATTTGAATTATCGGTTGATCTCATCACATTACTTAATGAATTTGTTGGGTTACTATTATTATTACTTGGTAATTTTTGGGATTGAGTTGGGAAACCTTCTCAATAATGGCATAAACTTGGTAGTAAATAAAATCTATTCCTTTGTTATAGGGAAAAATTAGCTTTATGCAAAATGTTAAACCTAGAGCCTCCACCGGCCAAATATGCATGTGGTGATAGCTATTATTCATCATTGCTCTATAGTGTGTCTTGCCAGCATATTCCATGTGCTGACCTACACGGCTGCAACATCTCATGTTGCAGGAATTCTGCGACGAGTAAGTGATACGTTAGAGTTACGATGTCTACACTCAACTTTGCCGTTGGTGTTGTTGGGACTCCACAATATTGATGTTACTTCCGCTATGGATTGAGGTAATAGTATTTACGTTACTTTTTACATGTGATTGTACTCTGTTATAAATCCTCGAGTACTGTGTGTGTCAGCATACCGATCCAGGGATGACACTTAAGCACAGAGACTTGATCCATTTGGGTCGGGTCGCTACAACGTCGGGTCGCGGGTATTTGTTATTTGTGTGCAGGTGTCGTTCACGTAGTGTTGCGTGGTTCTCCTACTGGTTCGATAACCTTGGTCTCATCACTGAGGGAAATACCTACCGTTTCTGTGCTGCATCATCCCTTCCTCTTTGGGGAAATACCTACGTAGTTCTAGCAGACTTCAAAAGGAATTTCTGGCGCCGTTGCCAGGGAGACATCATCAACATCTACCAGGTTCCTAATCACAAATCTCATCTCCTTCCAATTTACATTATTTGCCATTTGCCTCCTGTTTTCCTCTCCCCCACTTCACAAAAATTTGTCATTTTATTCGCCCTCTTTTTCGTTCGCCGTTTTTCTCGTCAGATCTGTTTTTGCGTGCATTCTTGTTTGCATAGTCATGATGCCTCAAAGAAAATATTATGATGTTCGTTACCCCAATATTTTGTTTGAAATTGAGAAAAGTACTAAGGAATATATGACTACACAATTTGAGCATAATAAGTATTTTGCCGAAGAACTTAAGGAGCACTCTGTTGTGCTAGATGCTATAACAAAACAACTTGATGATATTAGTAGAGAAGTTTGCAATCTTCAATCTAAGTATGCTTTTGAAGAAATTTGCTAGGTAAAATATCCCATGCACAAGCTACCCTAGTAAACCAAATGGCCGCTAAACTAATCTCGCTAGAAGATAAAAATGATAAAGATCTTAAAATGATTGGTGTTTCTTCTATTGATTCCTTGTTTAGTAAAATTAAGATTGATGAAGAAGGGATTGAAGAAGAGTCAACTTTAGCTAGAAGGCATCCCGATAATTCGGAGGGTGAAAATCTTGTTGAGAAAATTGATAAAAGTCGGTTTGAAGAGGTCAAAACTTTAACTAGTGATGTGCCCACTCTTTTGGATTACAAAGACTTTAATTATGATAGTTGCTCTTTGATTGATTATATTTCTTTGTTGCAATCCATGATAAATTCACCCCATGCTTATGAACAAAATAAAGCTTTCACTAAACATATTGTTGATGCTATGATGAAAGCTTTAGAAGAAAAGTTGGAAATAGAAGTTTCAATTCCTAGAAAATTATATGATGAGTGGGAACCTACTATCAATGTCAAGATTAAAAATTATTAGTGTTTTTCTTTAGGTGACTTGGGTGCTAGTGTTTCTACAATTCCAAAATCTTTATGTGATGTGCTTGGTCTTACCGATATTGAAGAATGTTATTTAAATTTGCACTTGGCGGATTCTACTATTAAAAAGCCTATGGGAAGAATTAATGATGTTCTTATTCTTGCAAACAGGAATTATGTGCCCATAGATTTTATTGTTCTTTATATTGATTGTAATCTGTCTTGTCCAATTATTCTTGGTAGACCGTTTTTACGCACTATTGGTGCCGTGATTGATATGAAAGAAGGCAATATTAAATTCCAATTTCCACTAAGGAAGGGTATGGAAGACTTCCCTAGAACAATAATTAGGCCACCATATGAATCAATCATGAGGGCATCTTATGGATCTAGAAACAAAGATGACAATACTTAGATCCTTGCTTTATGCCTAGCTAGGGTCGTAAAACGATAACGCTTGTTGGGAGGCAACCCAATGAATAAAATATATTTTTCTCTTTTGCTTTCTGTTCTTGAGTGTTTGCACAATTATGCTACTATTATGATTGTGTTTTTTGTGTTTAAGTTAGTGTTTGTGCCAAGCAAAGCCTTTAGGATCTTCTTGGGTGATAGTTGTTTTGATCTTGCAGAAAACAGAAACTTTTGCGTCCAGAGATACAATTTTTAAAAATCACAAAAGCAACAAAACATTCTGATTTTTTTTTACAGTAGATTGATATACAAATTTCTCAGGTTGTCCTAATTTTTCAGAATTTTGGGAGTCACAGAGGCATTCGAAATATCCAGATTGCTACAGACTGTTCTGTTTTTGACATATTTTGTTTTCTTTGCGTTGTGTGCTTGTTTTGATGATTCTATGGTTTTCTTTAAAGAGTTTTTGCCATAGGAAAGTTGGAATACAGTAGATATAATGCAAGAATAAAATATGAATGGGTTTGCAACAGTACTTATAGTAGTGATTTGCTTTGTTATACTAACGGATCTCACGAAGGTTTTGTTGAGTTTTGTGTGATTGAAGTTTTCAAGTTTTGGGTGATGTTCCGATGGATGAAGGAATAAGGAGTAAGAAGAGCCTAAGCTTGGGGATGCCCATGGAATCCCAAGCTATTATCCAAAGAGAAGCAAGCAACTATGCTTGGGGATGCCCGAGTGGCATCTCCTCTTTCTTCTAACGACCATCGGTATTTTACTCAAAGCTATATTTTTATTCATCACATACAATGAGTTTTGCTTGGAGCGTCTTGTATGATATGAGTCTTTGCTTGTTTTGCTTTTTGTTTTAAGTCTTGAATCCTTGCTGGACACACCTATTTGAGAGAGCCAAAATTATGTCATGACTTGTTAGAATTGCTCTCTATGATTCACTTAAATCTTTATGAGCTGTGGAATTGCTCTAGTACTTCACTTATATCTTTTTGAGCATGGTGTGCTTTAGTACTTTTGATGAAATGATCTCTTGCTTCACTTTGATTTATTTGAGAGTTAGTAAAACTTTTAAGAAATTCTCTCTTTCCTCACTTAAATTAATTTGAGAGAAAGAAATATTATGCTCATGATCTTCACTTATATTTGTTTGAGCTTATCAAAAGCAACACATGAAAATTAGTCCCAAAGTGATAGATATCCAAGGAGGATATAATAAAAACTTTCATGAAGATCATTGGACAAAATAAACTTGATTCCTTGTAATGGTTTTGAGATATGATGATGTGATATGTGAGTCATGTTGATGAGTAATTATGCTTTAATAAGAATATTGGTGTTAAGGTTTGTGATTCCCTATGCAAGCACGAAAGTCAATAGTTATGCAATGAAATTACATCCTACTTGTGGTGCATTATTTGGTGTTAATTATGCTCAATGCTCGCTTATGAGATTTTTCGTTTCTTGGATGGTCGCTTCTCAATATTTTGCTAGCCTTTATTTTGCACTAAGTATGATCACAGCATGTGCATCCAAAATCCTTTAAACCAGTTTGGCCACATGAGTCCACTATACCTACCTATATGCGGTATTATTTTGCCGTTCAAACCAAATTTGTATGTGCCATCTCTAATTTTCAAAATGAATTTCTCTTTTGTGTGCTCGTACCGCTCATGAAACGGTAAGGGTGGCTAATATATTTCCATGCTTGATATGTTATTCTCAAGATGAGTGTTTATTCACTTGTCATTGCACGAGAGTAAGGCAAAGGTATTAGGGATGCCCAGTCCCGAAATGAAAAATGAATTTACTTTATGTTGTCAAATAATAAATTCCTTGGAAAGTGTTGGTATGGAAGGTACCCGTAGATACAGCTAGCCATGGAAAGTGAAAGTATGGTTGAAAAAGGAATAAACTTTAATTTCTGTTTGGGAACCGCCTATGATATATCTAGCATGGAAAGTATTGGGAACTTTTCTAGATCGTTTTTGTTGACAGGAAAAGCATGCCTCCCAAAATGTTTTTATCTCTATCTTTTTCGCTTTGAGCTCTACCAACTCTACAAATTCGTACTTCCCTCCGCAAAGGGCCTTTATTTACTTTCTGCAATTTTAAATTTTTTATTTGACTCTCCATCTTCTCTTATAAAGCACCAACTAAGGGGCACTATGATCGTACTTGAGCATTGAGTGTAGCTAATATGCGAGTGTGTTTCATGAATGGATCAATGATTGAGCATAATGGGCCAGGGATAACTTACTTTAGCGTTGATATTTTGAAAGACATGGTTGCTTGTTGATATGCTTGAGTATTAAAGTCCTTATGTCAAAACTAGACTATTGCTTTGAACCATATAAAAGTCCAAATGTCCATGCTACAAAGAAAAGAATATGAGATGAGCATGTTAGGCAGCATTCCACACCAAAAATTCTGTTTTTATCATTTACCTACTCGAGGACGAGCAGGAATTAAGCTTGGGGATGTTGATACGTCTCCAACGTATCTATAATTTTTGATTGTTCCAAGCTATTATATTATCGTTCTTGGATGTTTTACAATAATTTTATAGTCATTTTATATCATTTTTTGGTACTAACCTATTGCCATAGTGCCAAGTGCCAGTTGCTGTTTTCTGCATGTTTTTTACATCGCAGGAAATCAATACCAAACGGAGTCCAAACGCAGTGAAACTTTTTGTGGATTTTTTTGGACCAGAAGACATCTAGTGGGCCAAATAAGTACCGAAGAGGGAGCCCGAGGTGAGCACAAGACACCAGGGCGCGCCTGGAGGCCCAGGCGCGCCCTGGTGGGTTGTGCCCACCTTGGTGGCCCCCCGCACCGCCTCTTTGCTCTATAAATACCCCAATATTCCAGAAACCCTAGGGGAGACTACGAAAATCAATTCCAGCCGCCGCAAGTTCTAGAACCACCAGATCCTATCTAGACACCATCACGGAGGGGTTCATCGTGTCCATTGGCGCCTCTGCGATGATGTGTGAGTAGTTCTTTGTAGACCTACGGGTCCGTAGTTAGTAGCTAGATGGCTTCCTCTCTTTCTTTTGATTCTCAATACAATGATCTCTTGGAGATCCATATGATGTAACTCTTTTTGCGGTGTGTTTGTTGGGATCCGATGAACTTTGAGTTTATGATCAGATCTATCTTTTTATCCATGAAAGTTATTTGAGTCTTCTTTGATCCCTTATATGCATGATTGCTTATAGCCTCATATTTCTTCTCCCATATTTGGGTTTTGTTTGGCCAACTTGATCTATTTATCTTGCAATGGGAAGAAGTGATTTGTGATGGGTCAGATCTTGCGGTGCTTGATCCCAGTGAGAGAAGGGGAACCGACACGTATGTACCGTTGCTATTAAGTATAACAAGATGGGGTATTTCTACATAAATAGATCTTTTCTACATCATGTCATCGTTCTTATTCCATTACTCCATTTTTCCATGAACATAATTCACTAGATGCATGCTGGATAGCGGTCGATGTGTGGAATAATAGTAGTAGATGCAGGCACGAGTCAGTCTACTAACCTTGGACGTGATGCGTATATAATGATCATTGCCTGGATATCGTCATGATTATATGATGTTTTATCAATTGCCCAACAGTAATTCGTTTACCCACCGTTTGCTATTTTCTCAAGAGAAGTCACTAGTGAAATCTACGGCCCCCGGGTCTCTTATTTATTATATTTGCCTTTGCGATATATTTTTATTTTCTTTTATTTTCAGATCAATATTTCCAAAAACCCACAAATACCTTGCTGCAATTTATTCTTATTTATTTTATCTCACGGGAATATTTATCCAATCTATCATATTATTATCCCGTCTACTTGCCAATTTCTGGTGTCGTTACCCGAAAGGGATTGACAACCCCTTTAACTCGTCGGGTTGCGAGTATTTGTTATCTGTGTGTAGGTGTCGTTGATGTACTGTTGTGTGGTTCTCCTACTGGTTCGATAACCTTGGTCTCATCACTGAGGGAAATACCTACCGTTGCTGTGCTGCATCATCCCTTCCTCTTTGGGGAAATACCAATGTAGTTCTAGCAGACATCATGGTGCTTGTACTCGTGTGTGATGATTTGTAAGTTACACATACGTGTCCTTATGTTAACACGTGTGTGATAGCACATGACACAACATTTGTTGTGTGCTTGGAATTGTGTGCTCCACTTAGTCTTCCCGCGCTCCAGCGAAGACTTCCCGCGCAGCCATAGGGGTAAATTGTAAAACCTCAATCCCCTAGCCAGTTGCTAGCTGGAAATAACCACAACAATGGTCGGCGGCATCGAGTAACTACGGATCCCATTGCTATCTAGTTACCAATGCATACCAGCATACACCCAACGGCCAACAACGGGATGGAGTTGGGCGATAGCGGAATCGAGCCTGAAGGCACGATAGTCGGCTTGGCATTCGACGGCCATGCCGCCGCCTCACCCGATGACAGCCAGAGGAAGTAGGAAACGTGGTACGAGCAAGCCGCCAGGTTAGCCAGGGTCATCCTAAAAGCGTACAGGGATCACCAGTGGGCAATACTGCTGGCAGATGGTGCGGGCGGCAGAGCAGAAACCACGACGATGCAAGGACAACTGCGGCAGTTGATAACCCACAAGTGTAGGGGATCGCAACAGTTTTCGAGGGTAGAGTATTCAACCCAAATTTATAGATTTGACACAAGGGGAGCCAAAGAATATTTGAAGGTATTAGCAGCTGAGTTGTCAATTCAACCACACCTGGAGATTAATTATCTACAGCCAAGTGATCAGTAGCAAAGTAGCTTGATAGTTTTGATAGCAGTGACAGCAGCAATAGTAACAGTAACAGTGATAGCAGTAATTTTGTAGCAAGTGTAACAGTGATGATAGCAGAAGTAACTTAGCAGAAACAATATGGAAAATTTCGTAGGCATTGGATCGGTGACTTGTTGGATGATATTCATCATGTGACAGTTATAACCTAGGGTGATTCGACACTAGCTCTAGTTCATCGATATAATGTAGGCATGTATTCCGTAAATAGTCATACATGCTTTATTAAAAGAACTTGCATGACAACTTTTGTCCTACCCTCCCGTGGCAGCGGGGTCCATATTGGAAACTAAGGGATATGAAGGCCTCCTTTTAATAGAGAACCGGAACAAAGCATTAACACATAGTGAATACATGAACTCCTCAAACTACGGTAATCACCAGAACAAGTCCCGGTTATTGTCACTCCGGGGTTACCGGATCATAACACATAGTAGGTGACTATAACTTGCAAGATCAGTCTAGAACATGGATATAATGATGATAACATAAACGGTTCAGATCTGAGTTCATGGCAGCCGGGCCCAAAGTGACAAGCATTAAGCATGGCAAAGTCATAGCGACATCAATCTAAGAACATAGTGGATACTAGGGATCAAGCCCTAACAAAACTAACTCGATTACAGGATGAATCTCATCCAGCTCCTCACCGACCAACGAGCCTACTAAGGAATTACTCACTCCCGGTGGGGAGCATCATGGAATCGGCGATGGAGAAGGGTTGGTGATGACGAAGAGCAAAGATCCCCCTCTCTGGAGCCCCAAACGGACTCCAGATCTGCCCTCCCGAGGAAGAACAGGGCTTGGCGGCGGCTCCGTCTCGTGGATCGCGATAATTCTTTCTCCCTGTTTTTTTCTGGAAAAATAGGTATTTATGGAGTTGGAATCAGGGTCTGCGAGGCCACCAGGTGGGGACAACCCACCTGCGTGCGCCAGGAGAGGGGGGCGCGCCCTGGTGGGTTGTGCCCACCCGGGTGCCCCTCTCTGGCAGGTCTTGGCTCCATAAATTCTCTTTTATTGTATAAAAGTTCCTCGCAAAATTCCATTCCATTCCGAGAGCTTTTATTTCTGCACAAAAACAAGACCATGGTAGTTCTGCTGAAAACAGCGTCAGGCCGGGGTTAGTTTCATTCAAATCATGCAAATTAGAGTCCAAAATAAGAGGAAAAGCATTAGGAAAAGTAGATACGTTGGAGACGTATCAACTCCCCCAAGCTTAAACCTTTGCTTGTCCTCAAGCAATTCAGTTGATAAACTGAAAGTGAAAAATAGAAACTTTTACGAACTCTTTTGCTCTTGTTTGCATAAATAAGCTTAAACAGCACCCAGGTTTTCAGCCAACATTATAACTAACCATGTCGTCCATAACTCTTAAAGATTATAGTGATTCATATCAATGACATAGTCAACTAGTGAGCAATAATAAGATATCTCAAACGGCATATAATATGACAATAGTGGTATCTCGCTAGCCCTTTCTGAGACCGCAAAACATAAATGCAGAGCACCTCTAAAGTTCAAGCAGCGACTAGACATTGTAATTCATGGTAGAAAAGATCCAGTCATGATGCACCCAACATTAGCTACACGCAATGCATAAATCATGACAGCTGTGCTCCCTCAATTTCTGGTGCTTGTTTTAGAAGGTGGTGACACAACATAAAAGTAAATAGATAGTCCCTTCGCAGAGGGAAGCAGTGATTTGCAGAGGTGCCAGGGCTCGATTTTTAAAACAGAGGTAAATGATTATTTTGGGACATGCACCCTTCTCATTTACTTCACGACTATCGGTTATCAATATCTCCCATGCTAAACAAGCTAGTGGAGGTTCCCAAGCGATAAAAAGTAAAGGTTTTGACTCCATTGGCAGTTTTTGTTTGATTATTCGAGCGATTATCTTTTTTATTTTGCAGTTTGGGACTAGGCATCCCTAATACCGCCCTTTTCTCGTGCGATGGCGAGTGAATAAACACTCGACCTGAGAATAACCTGCTTAGCATGGAAGATATCGACTACCTCCTGTCGTTCCATGAACGATCCAGGCACACAAAACAGATATTTTTAGAAGGTTTTAGAGGTGGCACATGCAAATTTACTTAGGACGGCAGGGTAATACCGCATATAGGTAGGTATGGTGGACTCATCTGGAATAACTTTGGGTTCAAGGTTTTTGATGTACAAGCAGAATTCCCACTTAGTACAGGCGAAGGCTAGCAATTAGATTGAGAAGCGGCCAGCTAGAGAGCAACAACAATCATAACCATGCATTATGCATAAGTAACATTGGACACTAGCATGAGTAGGATATGAACACCATGAACATAAATAACATAGAGGCTATGTTGGTTTTGATTTAACTACATGCATGAACATGTGCCAAGTCAAGCCACTCGAACGTTCAGAGGAGGATACCATATCATCATACTACATCACAATCATTTTAACGCAATGTTGATATCTAAGATAAATCATTATCAACTCCCAGCTACTTATGCATGGCATGAGAAACTATAATCTCTAATTGTCATTGCAAACATGTTTAATCATAATGGGCTAAATCATGGATACTAGGTTAAACATATTTACATAGACAGAACAAGTCGAGTCCATACCAGTTTCTCTCTACCACGGCCAGTTCATCGAATGTCGTCATTATTGCCTTTCACTTGCACGACCGAACGATATGAAAATAACAATAGTGCAAGAGTGTCGTGGACTAAGCTGGAATCTGCAAGACATTTTATTCAACAGGAGAAGACAAGGTAAAATGTGCTCTTTATTAGTTCAACAATTATTCAAATGAGAGACACTCAACATTTTCATCGTGGTCTTCTCCTCGGTACAACTCGAATAAAAATAAAAGAAAATCAGAGAAAAACACTGAAATATTTTTGGAGTTTTTGGTTTTCTTGAATTAGCAAACAAAAGAGAAAAGCAAAAACGAGAAAAACTATTTACACGGGAAAGCTCCCAACAAGCAAAGAAGAGCAAGGAAATCTTTTTGGGTTTTCTTTTTAATATTACTACTAAGCATGCATAGAAAGTAAATTAACTATAACTAATTTTTTTGGTTTTTCCAAAGTTTTTCAAACACACAAGAAGAAAGCAAGAAAATAAATCTAAGCATGGATGATACAATGAAAAAGTGTGGACACCGACAAATGGAATAAGTGGACATGAATGTAAAGTCGGTGGAAACACATACTACCCCAAGCTTAGGCTTTTGGCCTAACTTGGTAGTCGATCAGTAGCCTGGAGGGTAGTAGGGGTGCTGAGGAGCGGGCATCCACTCGTCCCACTGCTGGGGCTCCTCCTGTGCTGTCGTCGCAGCAGCCTGAGCGTTCCGGTAGGCAATGATGTGTGCAGGCATAGTCCTATATCCGCCCCTGGCAACAAAATCAAACAAAGCGGGTGCAGGCAGTGGAATAATATCACGAGTTTTAACGCTAAAAACCAGGTTATAAGGAATGGGAATGTCAGGATAATCTCGTGCAAGAAAATGGTGGTGTTCCATCGCTGCCCTGTCTAGGTAGACCTTGGTCAAAGGGTAATCATGAGGGCGTATCTTGACCTCGAAGTGAGCCGCCAAACGAGTAGCAAAAATCCCACCATGTATTTCACCCTGGGATTTATTAAGATGGAGGCAACGAGCCAGAATAGCTCCCAATCTATGGGTGTTGTTGCTCTCTGGTGCTCGGCGTAAAACAGCAAAGTCTGGTGCACTGAGCACACGTACTTTCTTTCTAGCAAGCAAACACTTAGCAACGAATAAAGCAAAATAATGTACGGCAGGAAAGTGTATGCTAGCAGCCATTGTGGCTGACACCCCTCTCTCATCTCCCACTGTCAAAGTGCGATAAAAGTCCTCAAACCCACCCGGCCTAGGCTCGGCTAAGCTCCCATCAGAGGGGATCAGTCATATATCACAAAATTCAGTGAGTGGTATCTGATGGTTTTCAACATATAAATGAAACTCACTTAAGGAGGATTATTTCTAGGTAGGAAAGTAAAACTCTGGACAAAGATATTTGTGAGGATTTGGTGTTGGTCACACTCATCTGCGATGAAGTCGGTGAGGCCGGCCTTTGCAACATATTGCATGAACTCCAGAAGAATTCCAGCCTCTTCCAGGAACGGGGTGTGCGGCCATTCACACAGCTGTACCTCCGCCAACCTCCGAGGGTGGAGATTACTGTCAGAAGACTCCCCAATAACACCCTTGGAGTTCTTCTTAGAGCCAAACTTCCTGAAGATATTCATGTCCGCGTACAATTTTCTGAAAATAAAAATTTTGGGGTGACAAAAATTTGTCAACAAAACTTTATAAAATTGATAGCAACTACTCATAGGGATGCATAGAATCCATAGCAAGCATTCAAACTACTTAGAACACTAAGAATTTAACATGCAAGCACATCTACAGCAGCACCAAGAGTAGCTAATTATTCAAAATATAAACCACTAAAGCAAAAACTAATTGGACAAAAGGTGGAGTCACATACCAAGCAACAATCCCCCGAAACAGTTTCGGAAACGGAGCTTCGAGCAAAGAGATCGAAATCCACGGGTTTGAGCTCAAGAAAACGGGGGAGAGAGCAATGGAGATTTTTTTCTGGAGGTAAGTGGTGATGTGGGATGAAGAGGTAAGTGAGGGGGCCCACGTGGGGAACACAACCCACCAGGGAGCGCCTGGGGGTCCTGGCGCGCCCAGGTGGGTTGTGCCCACCTGGTGCACCTCCCTCTGGTATTATTTGCACCAGAAATTCAGAAATATTCAGAAAAAATCGTGTAAAATTTTCAGGGCATTCTGAGAACTTTTATTTTTGGGTCATTTTTTTATTGCATGGGAAATTCAAATAACAGAAAAAACAGGCCATTTTATTTTATTTATCTAATAAAAACAGAAAACAAAAGGTAAGGACAGAAGGTAGTGCTTACTAAATTCATCAACTTCATACCGTTCAAAAATGATCCATTAATAAGGTTGATCAGGTCTTATTAACAACCACTTTCGATTAGCATGAAACCGAAGAACTTTCATAAATCACTAAGTTACTCAACGGGGATATGCATTTCCCCAACAATAAGTATTTCATATTTCTTTTTGACAATAGGTAAAGGTATTTGAAAACTTGCAATAGTGTTGTCGGAGATTTTTCAATAACATTAACACCATTCACTTGGAATTGTTTCTTCAGAAAGTGCATCGTATGCTCATTGCCATTAATATGAAAAGTGACCTTACATGAAACCGTCAGCCCATACAATCGGTTGCATTAACTTAGTGATTCAAATAATGCAAATTAGAGTCCAAAACAAGAGGAAAAGCGTTAGGAAAAGTAGATACGTTGGAGACGTATCAGTAGTGGCGGCCGCCGCACAAGGCGAGGCTTATGTCCCATATGGAGGAGGCCGCTACACCGGACGTCGTCGGGGGATGCCTGGGGGCTATCACGGCAGCCCTGTCGAGAGCCAACGTCGTCTCTCCGGACATGGTCGGGGCAGACCTGGCGGGCAAGGTAGCCCTGGTGAGCGCTGCACCCGAGGTAGTACTGATGATCCCCGATGTCGAGGCTTCCCCAGCCTCGACAGATCAAGGTGTCTAGGTCATCGACTTGGCAGCCCTCGCTCCCACTGAGCCCAAGATCGACACGCTGATGGACGATGGTAGTTGTGCGTGGTGGGTCGGCGTCAGGTGCACAGTAGCTCTTTTGTGCGCGCGCGGTTCGTTATATTCTTGTAAGTTAGCAAGCTAATGGTTTGTAAATTACTCGTCAAACTAGGCACTGGACCAATAATTTGAGCTTGATTGATTTGTTCATGCATGTCAAATATGTCAATTGTATGGGCTGACCTATCTGTATACTATCTGAATTTGCAATATGGACAATTAATATGCAAATGCCTTCTGGACATCGGTGCTGGTCACCACGTCGAAAACATGGACATCCTCTACTCTACCCGGCACACGTTTAAATTGAATGAACCGTGTACGATACTAATACTTTCCATCAAATTTTAAGAACTTGGCTAACAACATTTGAGTAACATATATATAGTGGTGACACTGTTCGGCAAAAGGCAGGTCTTGGTAAAACGGTACTTAGCAATTCCGAACTTAAAATTTTTGACTACCATATGGTCCATATCTACATACATAACATAGTAACTGTTGGGGAACGTTCCATGGAAAACAAAAAAAATTCAACGCACACGCAAGATCTATCCATGGAGATGCATAGCAACGAGGGGGGGAGTGTGTCTATGTGATACGTCCATTTTGCATCATGCTTTTATATCGATATTTATTGCATTATGGGCTGTTATTACACATTATATCACAATACTTATGCCTATTCTCTCTTATTTTACAAGGTTTACATGAAGAGGGAGAATGCCGGCAGCTGGAATTCTAGGATGGAAAAGGAGCAAATATTAGAGACCTATTCTGCACAACTCCAAAAGTCCTGGAACTTTACAGAGGCACGTTTTGGAATATATAAAAAATACTGGAGAATGAATCAACCAGAGGGGGCCCACACCCTGGCCACGAGGGTGGGGGCGCGCCCTACCCCCTGTCTCGTGGGCCCCCTGGCAGGCCTCCGGTGCCCATCTTCTGCTATATGAAGTCTTTCGTCCAAGAAAAAATAAGGAGGAAGCTTTCAGGACGAAACACCACCGCCACGAGGCGGAACCTGGCGAAACCAATCTAGGGCTCCGGCGGAGCTGTTCTGCCGGGGAAACATCCCTCCGGGAGGGGGAAATCATCACCATCGTCATCACCATCGATCCTCTCATCGGGAGGGGGTCAATCTCCATCAACATCTTCACCAACACCATCTCCTCTCAAACCCTAGTTCATCTCTTGTATCCAATCTTTGTCTCAAAACCTCAGATTGGTACCTGTGGGTTGCTAGTGGTGTTGATTACTCCTTGTAGTTGATGCTAGTTGGTTTATTTGGTGGAAGATCATATGTTTAGATCCTTTATGCATATTAATACCCCTCTGATTATGAACATGAATATGATTTGTGAGTATTTACGTTCGTTCCTGAGGACATGGGAGAAGTCTTGCTATAAGTAGTCATGTGAATTTGGTATTCGTTCGATATTTTGATGAGATGTATGTTGTCTCTCCTCTAGTGGTGTTCTGTGAACGTCGACTACATGACACTTCACCATTATTTGGGCCTAGAGGAAGGCATTGGGAAGTAATAAGTAGATGATGGGTTGCTAGAGTGACAGAAGCTTAAACCCTAGTTTATGCGTTGCTTCGTAAGGGGCTGATTGGGATCCACATGTTTCATGCTATGGTTAGGTTTACCTTAATACTTCTTTTGTAGTTGCGGATGCTTGCAATAGGGGTTAATCATAAGTGGGATGCTTGTCCAAGGAAGGGAAGTACCCAAGCACCGGTCCACCCACATATCAAATTATCAAAGTAACGAACGTGAATCATATGAGCGTGATGAAAACTAGCTTGACGATAATTCCCATGTGTCCTCGGGAGCGCTTTCCTTCATATAAGAGTTTGTCCAGGCTTGTCCTTTGCTACAAAAAGGATTGGGCTGCCTTGCTGCACTTTATTTACTTTTATTTACTTGTTACCTGTTACAAATTACCTTATCACAAAACTATCTGTTACCGATAATTTCAGTGCTTGCAGAGAATACCTTACTGAAAACTGCTTGTCATTTCCTTCTGCTCCTCGTTGGGTTCGACATTCTATCTTATCAAAAGGACTACGATAGATCCCCTATACTTGTGGGTCATCAAGACTCTTTTCTAGCCCCGTTGCCGGGGAGTGAAGCGCCTTTGGTAAGTGGAATTTGGTAAGGAGAAGTTTATATAGTGTGCTGAAATTTACTGTCACTTGTTACTATGGAAAGTAATCCTTTGAGGGGCTTGTTCGGGGTTTCTTCACCCCGACCAGTAGAGCAAAGAGTTGCTCCTCAACCTACTGAACCTACTGAAAATGTTTACTTTGAAATTCCTTCAGGTATGATAGAGAAACTGCTAGCTAATCCTTTTACAGGAGATGGAACATTGCATCCTGATTTGCACCTAACCTATGTGGATGAAGTTTGTGGATTATTTAAGCTTGCAGGTATGCCCGAGGATGTTATCAAGGAGAAGGTCTTCCCTTTATCTTTTAAGGGAAAGGCATTGACATGGTTTAGGCTATGTGATGATATGGGATCATGGAACTACAGCCGATTGAAACTAGAATTTCATCAGCAGTTTTATCCTATGCATCTTGTTCATCGTGATCGTAATTATATATATAATTTTTGGCCTCACGAAGGAGAAAGCATCGCTCATGCATGGGGGAGGCTTAAGTCAATGTTATATCCATGCCCCAATCATGAGCTCTCAAGAGAAATTATTATTCAAAAAATTTATGCTCGGCTTTCTCTCAATAATCGCTCCATGCTCGATACTTCTTGTACTGGTTCTTTTATGATGAAGACTACTGAATTCAAATGGGATTTATTGGAAAGAATTAAATGCAACTCTGAAGATTGGGATCTCGACGAAGGTAAGGAGTCAGGTATAACACCTAAGTTTGATTGTGTTAAATCTTTTATGGATACCGATGTTTTCCGTGAATTTAACACTAAATATGGACTTGACTCTGATATAGTAGCTTCTTTTTGTGAATCCTTTACTACTCATGTTGATCTCCCTAAGGAGAAGAGGTATTGAAGTTGATAAAGCTAAAGTTGATGCTATTGAAAAGATGCCGTGTCCTAAGGACATTAAAGGTATAAGAAGTTTCCTTGGTCATGCCGGTTTTTATAGCAGGTTCATTAGGGACTTCTCTAAAATTTCTAGGCCTCTGACTAATCTCTTACAAAAAGATGTTATTTTTGTCTTTGATGATGATTGTGTAGAAGCATTTCAAATACTTAAGAAAGCCTTGATTTCTGCACCTATTGTTCAGCCACCTGATTGGAATTTACCCTTTGAAGTTATGTTTGATGCTAGTGATTATGCTGTAGGTGCTGTTCTAGGACAAAGAGTTGATAAGAAATTAAATGTTATGCAATATGCTAGTAAAACTCTAGACAGTGCCCAGAGAAAGTATGCTACTACTGAAAAAGAATTTTTAGCAGTTGTATTTGCTTGTTATAAGTTCAGACCTTATATTGTTGACTCTAAAGTAACAGTTCACACTGATCATGCTGCTATTAAATATCTTATGGAAAAGAAAGATGCTAAACCTAGACTTATTAGATGGGTTCTATTGCTACAAGAATTTGATTTGCATACTATTGATAGAAAGGGAGATGAGAACCCTGTTGCAGACAACTTGTCTAGGTTAGAGAATGTTCTTGATGACCCACTACCTATTGGTGATAGCTTTCCTGATGAATGATATGTCTCCAACGTATCTATAATTTTTTATTGTTCCATGCTATTATATTATCCATCTAGGATGTTTTATATGCATTTATATGCTATTTTATATGATTTTTGGGACTAACCTATTAACCTAGAGCCCAGTGCCAGTTTCTGTTTTTCCTTGTTTTTGAGTATCGCAGAAAAGGAAAACCAAACGGAGTCCAATTGACCTGACGTTTGACGGAGATTATTTTTGGACCAGAAGAAGCCCACGGAGTATCGGAGATGGGCTAGAAGAGTACCGAGGCACCCACGAGGGTGGGGGCGCGCCCTACCCCCCTGGGCGCGCCCCCCTACCTCGTGGCTGCCTCGGAGACCCCCTTGACTTGTTCCCGACGCCAAAACCTCTTATATATATAGAAACCCCTAGAAGATAACCTAGATAGGGAGTTCCGCCGCCGCAAGCCTCTGTAGCCACCGAAAACCAATCTAGACCCATTCCGGCACCCTGCCGGAGGGGGGAAGCCCTCTCCGGTGGCCATCTTCATCATCTCGGCGCTCTCCATGACGAGGAGGGAGTAGTTCACCCTCGGGGCTGAGGGTATGTACCAGTAGCTATGTGTTTGATCTCTCTCTCGTGTTCTTGAGGTGGTACGATCTTGATGTATCGCGAGCTTTGCTATTATAGTTGGATCTTATGATGTTTCTCCCCCTCTACTCTCTTGTAATGGATTGAGTTTTCCCTTTGAAGTTATCTTATCAGAATGAGTCTTTAAGGATTTGAGAACACTTGATGTATGTCTTTCATGTGCTTATCTGTGGTGACAATGGGATATCATGTGAACTACTTGGTGTATGTTTTGGTGATCAACTTGCGGGTTCCGTGACCTCGTGAACTTATGCATAGGGGTTGGCACACGTTTTCGTCTTAACTCCCCGGCAGAAACTTTGGGGCACTCTTTGAAGTACTTTGTGTTGGTTTGAATAGATGAATATGAGATTGTGTGATGCATATCGTATAATCATACCCACGGATACTTGAGGTGACATTGGAGTATCTAGGTGACATTAGGGTTTTGGTTGATTTGTGTCTTAAGGTGTTATTCTAGTACGAACTCTACGATAGACCGAATGGAAAGAATAGCTTCATGTTATTTTAGTACGGACTCTTGAATAGATCGATCAGAAAGGATAACTTTGAGGTGGTTTCGTACCCTACCATAATCTCTTCGTTTGTTCTCTGCTATTAGTGACTTTGGAGTGACTCTTTGTTGCATGTTGAGGGATAGTTATATGATCCAATTATGTTATTATTGTTGAGAGAACTTGCACTAGTGAAAGTATGAACCCTAGGCCTTGTTTCAACGCATTGCAATACCGTTTACGCTCACTTTTATCGCTTGCTACCTTGCTGTTTTTATATTTTCAGATTACAAAAACCTATATCTACCATCCATATTGCATTTGTATCACCATCTCTTCGCCGAACTAGTGCACCTATACAATTTACCATTGTATTGGGTGTGTTGGGGACACAAGAGACTCTTTGTTATTTGGTTGCAGGGTTGCTTGAGAGAGACCATCTTCATCCTACGCCTCCCACGGATTGATAAACCTTAGGTCATCGACTTGAGGGAAATTTGCTACTGTCCTACAAACCTCTGCACTTGGAGGCCCAACAACGTCTACAAGAAGAAGGTTGCGTAGTAGACATCAATGAACAATTAGCTGTCATAAATGCTTCTCGTACTGCTCCATGGTATGCTGATTATGCTAACTACATTGTTGCTAAATTTATACCACCTAGTTTCACATACCAGCAAAAGAAAAAGTTCTTCTATGATTTAAGACATTACTTCTGCGATGACCCACACCTTTGTAAAGAAGGAGTAGATGGTGTTATTAGACGTTGTGTACCTGAGCATGAACAGGAACAGGTCCTACAAAAGTGTGACTCCGAGGCTTATGGAGGACACCACGCTGGAGATAGAACTGCACATAAGGTATTGCAATCCGGTTTTTATTGGCCTACTTTCTTCAAAGATGCCCGTAAGTTTGTCTTGTCTTGTGATGAATGTCAAAGAATTGGTAATATTAGTAGACATCAAGAAATGCCTATGAACTATTCACTTGTTATTGAACCATTTGATGTTTGGGGCTTTCATTATATGGGACCGTTTCCTTCCTCTAATGGGTATACACATATTTTAGTTGCTGTTGATTACGTTACTAAGTGGGTAGAAGCTATTCCAACTAGTAGTGCTGATCATAACACCTCTATTAAGATGCTTAAAGAAGTTATTTTTCCGAGGTTTGGAGTCCCTAAATATTTAATGACTGCTGGTGGTTCACATTTTATTCATGGTGCTTTTCGTAAAATGCTTGCTAAGTATGATGTTAATCATAGAATTGCATCCCCATATCACCCTCAGTCTAGTGGTCAAGTAGAACTTAGTAATAGAGAGCTCAAATTAATTTTGCAAAAGACTGTTAATAGATCTAGAAAGAATTGGTCCAAGAAACTTGATGATGCACTGTGGGCCTATAGAACTGCATATAAAAATCCTATGGGTATGTCTCCGTATAAAATGGTTTATGGAAAAGCATGCCACTTACCTCTCGAACTAGAACATAAGGCATATTGGGCCATTAAAGAGCTCAACTATGATTTCAAACTTGCCGGTGAGAAGAGGTTATTTGACATTAGCTCACTTGATGAATGGAGAACTCGGGCCTATGAGAATGCCAAACTGTTTAAAGAAAAAGTTAAAAGATGGCATGACAAAAGGATAAAAAAGCGTGAGTTTAATGTAGGTGATTATGTTTTGCTATACAACTCTTGTTTAAGATTTTTTGCAGGAGAACTTCTCTCTAAATGGGAAGGTCCTTACGTTATCGAAGAGGTCTATCGTTCCGGTGCCATAAAAATCAACAACTTCGAAGGCACAAATCCGAAGGTGGTGAACGGTCAAAGAATCAAACATTATATCTCAGGTAATCCCATAAATGTTGAAACTAATGTTATTGAAACCGTAACCCCGAAAGAATACATAAGGGACACTTTCCAGAACGTTTCAGACTCCGAAAAGGAATAGGTATGTGGTACAGTAAGTAAACCGACTCCAAAACAGTTCTAATAGCAATTTCTTTCCGTTTTGGAATATTTAAGAAAATAGGAAAATAAGAAGTAGTCCTAAGAGGACACGAGGCAGCCACGAGGGTGGCGGGCGCGCCCTACCCCCTGGGCACGCCCCCTGCCTCGTGGGCACCTCGTGTGCCCTCCGGACTCCATATTCTTGCACGATACTTCTTTTGGTCGGTAAAAATTCATTATATAATCTCCCGAAGGTTTTGACCACCGTACCACGCAAATATCCTCTGTTTTTGTTTCGAGCTGTTTTCTTCCAGAGTTGTCAAGGTCAGGCATCATGTCGTCCCCCTCCTCCAACAATGAGGGCAACGATGCTTGGCTAATCAAGATAGAGCTGAAGAGAGAAGAACCCAGGGAGATCAACAAGGATGATGGGATCAAGAAGGCCATGGAGGATCAAGCTCCGGCAGCAGAAGACGAAGACATCCTTCAATCTCATTACAATCTTCTAACCCCAACGGAGATTCAAGCTTTCAAGATGATTGAGTTAGCTCGCATAAAAAATAAGTATCTCACACGTGAAAATATTTTGTTGAAGGAGCATATCACCGCACTCAAGGGCATTATCCGCAAATTGGAGGATCTCCTACGCTCGATGTGCGACTATCCATCATCACCACCATCTTCTTCACCAGCAAAGGAGAACTGAGTATCTGGTATGGGCACTCCCCTTGGCAACTGCCAAGCTTGGGGGAGGTGCCCCGGTATCGTATCACCATCACACTCCTATCTTTACCGTTTTTCTTAGTTCGATCCTTTTGGTAATATCTTGATCTAGTAGAATAAAGTTTTAGTATGATCTACTTTTGAGTTTTGCTTTACGATCCTTCTATGTAATCGAGTCCATGAGCTATATATAATAAAGATTAGTTTTGAGTCAAGGGCTTGGTTATCTTGCTATGATCTTGAGGTAATAAAAATAAAAGAAAGAACAAAAAGAAATAAAAAGAGATTATATTGATCTTATGGAAAGTAATGACTTCACATATAAAGAGTATGATGAATAAAAGTTATTGAGAGTTGACAAACATAGTTTTGGTCATCGTTGCAATTAATAGGAAGTAATAAAGAAAGAGAGGTTTTCACATATAAATATACTATCTTGGACATCTTTTATGATTGTGAGCACTCATGAAACTATGACATGCTAAAAGGTTGATGTTGGACAAGGAAGACAACGTAATGGATTATGTTTTCTTATATCTGAAATAAAGTATATTGTCATGGATCGTCCAACATGTTGAGCTTGCCTTTCCCCCTCATGCTAGCCAAATTCTTTGCACCAAGTAGAGATACTACTTGTGCTTCCAGATATCCTTAAACCCGGTTTTGCCATGAGAGTCCACCATATCTACCTACGGATTGAGTAAGATCCTTCAAGGTTGTCATTGTTGCATGCAATAAAAATTTCTCTTTAAATATGTATGATTTATTAGTGTGGAGAAAATAACCTTTATACGATCTTGTGATGTGGAAGCAATAAAAGTGACGGACTGCATAATAAAGGTCCATATCACAAGTGGCAATATAAAGTGACGTTCTTTTGCATTAAGATTTCGTGCATCCAACCATAAAAGCACATGACAACCTCTGCTTCCCTCTGCAAAGGGCCTATCTTTTACTTTTGTCTTATACCTTATGCAAAAGTCATGGTGATCTTCACATTTCCTTTTTATATTTTATCCTTTGGCAAGCACGTTGTGTTGGAAAGATCCTGATATATATATATATATATCCAATTGGATGTAGGTTAGCATGAACTATTATTGTTGGCATTACCCTTGAGGTAAAAGGTTGGGAGGCAACACTATAAGCCCCTATCTTTCTCTGTGTCCGATTAAAACTCCATAACCATGAGTATTGCATGAGTCTTAGCAATTGTGAAAAACTAAATGATAGTTGAGTATGTGGACTTGCTGAAAAGCTCTTATATTGACTCTTTCCTATGTTATGATAAATTGCAACTGCCTCAATGACCGAGATCATAGTTTGTTAGTTTTCAATGAAGTTTCTGATTCATACTTTACATTGTGAATAGATTGTTACTTTAGCATAAGAAATCGTATGACAATTTATATATATGTTGTTGTTACCAGAATGATCATGATGCCCTCATGTCCGTATTTTATTTCATCGACACCTCTATCTCTAAACATGTGGACATATTTTTCGTTATCGGCTTCCGCTTGAGGACAAGCGAGGTCTAAGCTTGGGGGAGTTGATATGTCCATTTTGCATCATGCTTTTATATCGATATTTATTGCATTATGGGATGTTATTACACATTATGTCACAATACTTATGCCTATTCTCTCTTATTTTACAAGGTTTACATGAAGAGGGAGAATGCCGGCAGCTGGAATTCTGGGCTGGAAAAGGTGCAAATATTAGAGACCTATTCTGCACAACTCCAAAAGTCGTGAAACTTCACGGAGGCACGTTTTGGAATATATAAAAAATACTGGAGAAAGAATCAACCAGAGGGGGCCCACACCCTGGCCACGAGGGTGGGGGCGCGCCCTACCCCCTGGGCACGCCCCCTATCTCGTGGGCCCCCTGGCAGGCCTCCGGTGCCCATCTTCTGCTATATGAAGTCTTTCGTCCGAGAAAAAATAAGGAGGAAGCTTTTGGGACGAAACACCACCACCACGAGGCGGAACCTGGCGAAACCAATCTAGGGCTCTGGCGGAGTTGTTCTGCCAGGGAAACATCCCTCCGGGAGGGGGAAATCATCACCATCGTCATCACCATCGATCCTCTCATGAGGAGGGGGTCAATCTCCATCAACATCTTCACCAGCACCATCTCCTCTCAAACCCTAGTTCATCTCTTGTATCCAATCTTTGTCTCAAAACCTCATATTGGTACCTATGTGCTAGTAGTGTTGATTACTCCTTGAAGTTGATGCTAGTTGGTTTATTTGCTGGAAGATCATATGTTCAGATCCTTTATGCATATTAATACCCCTCTGATTATGAACACGAATATGATTTGTGAGTAGTTACGTTTGTTCCTGAGGACATGGGAGAATTCTTGCTATAAGTAGTCATGTGAATTTGGTATTCGTTCGATATTTTGATGAGATGTATGTTGTCTCTCCTGTAGTGGTGTTATGTGAACGTCGACTACATGACACTTCACCATTATTTGGGCCTAGAGGAAGGCATTGGGAAGTAATAAGTAGATGATGGGTTGCTAGAGTGACAGAAGCTTAAACCCTAGTTTATGCGTTGCTTCGTAAGGGGCTGATTTGGATCCACATGTTTCATGCTATGGTTAGGTTTACCTTAATACTTCTTTTGTAGTTGCGGATGCTTGCAATAGGGGTTAATCATAAGTGGGATGCTTGTCCAAGGAAGGGCAGTACCCAAGCACCGGTCCACCCACATATCAAATTATCAAAGTAACGAACGTGAATCATATGAGTGTGATGAAAACTAGCTTGACGATAATTCCCACGTGTCCTCGGGAGCGCTTTTCTTCATATAAGAGTTTGTCCAGGCTTGTCCGTTGCTACAACAAGGATTGGGCCACCTAGCTGCACTTTATTTACTTTTGTTACTTGTTACCCGTTACAAATTACCTTATCACAAAATTATCTGTTACCGATAATATCAGTGCTTGCAGAGAATACCTTACTGAAAACTGCTTGTCATTTCCTTCTGCTCCTCGTTGGGTTCGACACACTTACTTATCGAAAGGACTACGATAGATCCCCTATACTTGTCATCACTATGTATCCTCGTAGACTGTAAGCAGAAGTGTTTAGTAACGCGGTTGATGTAGTCGAATTTCTTCACGATCCAACCGATCGAGTACCAAACGTACGACACCTCCGCGTTCAGCACACGTTCAGCTCGGTGATGTCCTCGCCTTCTTATCTAGCAAGAGGGCGAAGTAGTGGATGAGTTCCGGCAACACGATGGCATGGTGACGGTGGTGGTAATGCTATCTCCGCCAGGCTTCGCCTAAGCACTACGAAAATATGACCGAGGGACGAAACTATGGAGGGGGGCGCCGCACACGGCTAAGAGATTGTCATGGTTCTATGTGGCGCCCCCTCCCACATATATATAGGTGGTGTCGGTGTCAAAACCGGCGGTTGGTAACAGGAGGCGGGGGACACGATGTTTACCCAGGTTCAGGCCCTCTTGATGGAGGTAATACCCTACTTCCTGCTTGATTGATCTTGATGATATGAGTATTACAAGAGTTGATCTACCACGAGATCGTAGAGGCTAAACCCTAGAAGATAGCCTATGGTATGATTGTTGTTGTCCTATGGACTAAACCCTCCGGTTTATATAGACACCAGAGGGGGCTAGGGTTACCCAGAGTGGTTACAAGGGAGGAGATCTACATATCCGTATTGCCAAGCTTGCCTTCCACGCCAAGGAGAGTCCCATCCGGACACGGGACGAAGTCTTCAATCTTGTATCTTCATAGTCCAACAGTCCGACCAAAGGATATAGTTTGGCTGTCCGAGGACCCCCTAATCCAGGACTCCCTCAGTAGCCCCTGAACCAGGCTTCAATGACGATGAGTCCGGCGCGCAGATTATCTTTGGCATTGCAAGACGGGTTCCTCCTCCGAATACTCCATGGAAGATTTTGAACACAAGGATAGTGTCTGGCTCTGCAAAACAAATTCCACATACCACCGTAGAGAGAATAATATTTCCACAAATCTAATCTGCTGACGCATTTTGCAGCATGACATCACACCACGGCCCGATCATTATTCGAACCGTTTTTCACAACCTGCCACTGCACACATTGCGAGGCGGTTTCCTTGGCACGTCTTGTCGAAGCAGAGATCGTGTCCCCTTATCACGGGATTCTCATCAATACGGGTATGGGTAACCCAACCACGCCACCAATTACGGCGCTTGGGGAATAAGCGGTTTTAGCAGGCAAGTGGGGAGGCGCAGAATCCCTGCTGCCTTTATAAGGGGATAAGGACTCCCTTTCGCACCCACGCTTTCTACTTCCCGATTCATTCCCCTCCGCCCAAGCCCCATCGCCCACCACTCGTTTGTTTGCGGCATCATGTATTACTATGGGATCGATCTTCACGATCTGTCCCCTAATTCCTTCCTCAACATCTCGACATTCATTGTCGTGTGCAAGGCTTTTCTCCGCATCTCGCCGCACTTCGGTTTATGGCTGAAGATTTTTAATGTGAAGCCCAAGGTAGTGGGCAGCGAGCACGCTGAGTGCGGGGGCGCTATGGTGAGCAAGATGCCCAATGTCATATGGCCAACGGGAACCTTTAATGATTCTGTCAAGGAGTGGCAACAACAGTGGTTTTATATCACTGAGCCGCGCGGCACAGAATGGGCCGCCTCCCCCGAGTTTCGATCCGGTGCCCCCCTGTGGCTTACGTCCTGGATCAAGAAAGGCCTGGACTGTCGGTGCTCCAGATGTGCGTTAAAGATATGGGAGACAAGAACATTGAACTTGTCAATGTGGTCCAGGTGATGCTAGTTCGCCGGATCCTGCCTTGTCAGCACCGGACTTGCAATCTATGGGAATTCGATCCGGCCATTCACCAAACCTTGCGAGAGCTTTTCGGCTCTTCGCACAAGGACATCTGGAAGGTGCTTTTCAAGTCCAGCAAATCATGGCCGGACTCCGCCGAGGACTGCGGGTACCAACTGTCCCGCCCTGCGAGTTCGGTAAGTCATCAAACTTTTTATCCGCGTAGCCCAAAGGAAGCGCTTAGCGTGTTTTATACAACTCTCCCAGGGCTGGACGAAGAAGGTGGAGCGGATCCATTGTCCGGCCCCGCTGCCCAAAAAACCGGCCCTCCCACTTCTGACGAAGATGCTAGTCCCGGCGCCTTACAAGGTGCCGAAGAAGATGGCTGAGAAGGAGGCCAAAAAGACCCGTGGCGGCCTTCGTCACCGCGGGACTTCGGACACAATATCCGAAGGATCTGATGCCCATTCCGCCTCCGAAGAGGACGACGAGGAGGAGGAAGATGAATCCCCTGCGGGGGGAAGAAAGAAGAGGACGGCCTCCGTACACTTGGAGGCCGAGCTGCCCAAAAGGGGAAAGGCTCCTCTTCCGGAGGAGTCGACTGCCGCTGCCGACAGCGGCCCGACATGGGATCCCAGGGCCCAGCCCCTGGTGAACTCGTAAGTATATAAAATCCGAGTACGTTTTAGGCGTCCAGACTCATCATGGCATAGTATTTTAACCTAAGCCATATTTTTTGCAGTCCGGCGAGGTCCCGTACCAGGCAATCCTCATCAGAGGATTCGCTGAGCTCAGATGCTATGGAGAGCGGGACGCCCCCAAAGGCCCCCTTCCTCCAAACAGGTGCATAACACCGAGGCTTCGTCCCAGAAGGACCCCGGCCAAGGAGGAGAGAAAAAGATCGTGAAGGCGGTGCCTGGAGGTCAAACCTCAGGGGCCGGACACATGGGGGAAAAGATTCCCATGGGAGCTGACGGCGGGGGCCATCCTGAGTTCGGCTCCCGGTTGGATGCGATTCTGGAGATCTATACGGCTCCAGAATCAAGCAGGCAGCCTCCCTCGGCTGGAGGGGGCGTGCCTGTTCCATCGACAACCTCTGTCCAACCAGAGGTGTCGGATGCTTTGTTGGTGGCGCTGAAGAGCGCCTCCATTGTTGATGAACACCGTGCCCTTATGGGTGCGGTGATTGAGAAGATTCAGTCAGCTGAGAGTGGACTGAACGAAGCCTATATCAGCCTTATAAAAGGCTTTGAGTATGTTTTATGAGTTTTCGAAGAGTGTAATAGTATAGATAGTAGCCCCTGATACACTGTTCGGTGAAAGAAAGAACCGGACAGAGGATCGAATTTATGTTCGCAGGAAGACTCATTGAATGACATCTATTTCTCTTCTGTTATAAGCAGACGTCTGTGGCGATTGCTGCTTCTCATACTGCGGAGGTCTCCGGACTGAATTAAAGTCTGGAGCGGGCCAAAGAAGAACTTGGCCAATTGAAAATGCAGTTGAGTGATAAACAAGGTATGCACAAGTCTTGTTTGCGTTTATTGCGAATGAATTTTCAGTAGGAAATAAGCTTCATAATTTGTGCTAGGGACTGTGACCGAAGTCGAAGCCCTTAAGAAGGCTGTGGCCGAGGCCGAGAAAAAGGCAGCCACAGAGTAGGCTCTTCGTGAGAAGCACGAGGCCAGGGTTATTAAAGCGGAGCAGGAGCTGCAAGAGACCGTGAGGAAGTGCGAGACCTTGGAGCAGAGTTTAACGGAGAAAGAATCCGAACTCACCAAGGCGCATCAGGCCACGAGCGATGCCTGGGGGGAAACCCAAAGCGCCCTGCAGGGGAGCTATGCACCAAGGACATTATATTTCCATGAATGCCAATCATTTTGTCCTTTGTAATGTTTAAACAAGGTCATTTATTTATTGCTTGTTATATAAAAGTTTACCCTCCTGTGCGGCCGTTTTATATGCTAAACTTGAGAATTGGCCAGTCGTCGGCTTCTGCCCCCGCGTAAGAAGTACGGGGGTGTTCGGGATAAGCCTGAGCACTCTTTATCCCAGTTTCGGGTCCTTCGAAGGAGGTGCTCAGCGCAACGAACCAGTCAATCAGACTATAGGGCTTTATCACTCTCACTTAGCCATAGGAGCTTTAGTAAGGTAGGCGCAGCCCCTGGTGTTCGGAAGACCGTACTAGGTGCTCTATAAGCACCTGATCAGAGGAAAAACCGATCCCTCGCACGCTGCATTGGTTATGGCATTATGCGGGAGAAATACTTAAAGATTTTGTGACCTCTTGAACAGCTGACCAGCTCTCGCCGTATCATGACAGTCAGTTTTCGGCTTTCTCTACTGAGGTGCTCGTCCGGAAGAACTGGGACACAATCGCAGTAGTTCTCCCAGTGCTACCTTAGCCGATATAGCGGAACGTAAGGTACCAAAACATGGGAGCCGGGAAAACCCAACTATTGACCCAAGACATGATTCGGAGCTGATGCATATAATGCTATAGGTTCGGGGTGCCGAACTTCCATGAAGGTGTTCAGACTTTATTGCCGTGTTATGGGTGAAACGAAGCCCCTGGCATATTTTCAGGCATATCGCTGTGTACGGATGCCACTTGACAACAGAATTTCAATAAGAAATAACAGCAGGTAAACGTCATATAAATCCACATGTTGTATTTGAATAGTACGTCTATGCGTATGAGTACAAGTAATGTGATAAAAGAAGGAATATGATTGCGGAACCTGCTGAGACCAGGGGGAAGAAGCTGAGTGCGGATCGTAATATAGCCGGATGGTCATTGTGGGGAATGTCTAAGGATTCCCTTGCGCGTTCAAGCTGCCTCCGTATAGCCCGTCCTGGTCGGCGCAAAGGTGAACCTGCGAAGGAAATGTAAGAAATATTTGCGTGCCGGAGAGCGGTTGAGCCGCTGAGTTCGGCCTGTCCTGGCCTTCGCCGGAGTGTTTAATTGAGCTATGGACGAGCCGGGCTATCCTTCCGCGGAGTAGTTCGGAGTCCCTTGACGGTGTCCGGGAGCCTGGACGTCGACTTGAGGTTCGGCTGCAAGGTGCTGCTCGTTGCTTCTGCTGCTAAAGCAGTGGTGTATTTGTTAGTGCCGAGGGAAGGTTCGGCCTTGCCATTAACGTGATGACGCCGCGTGGACCGCGCATCTTGAGCTTCCGGTAGGCATAATGTGGCACCGTGTTGAATCGAGCGAATGCGGTTCGTCCGAGCAGTGCCTGATAATCACTGCGGAAAGGGACGATTTCTAAGATTAACTCTTCGGTACGGTAATTTTCTGGTGATCCGAAGACTACCTCAAGGGAAATGGAGCCTGTACAGCTGGCTTTCACACCTGGTATAATGCCTCTGAAAGTGGCTTTAGTGGGTTTGATCGCCGAATGACCGATGCCCATCTTGCGCATTGTGTCTTGGTAAAGCAGATTTAGACTAATGCCTCCATCCATAAGGACTCGAGTGAGGTAGAACCCGTCAATTATTGGGCCGAGGACTAGCGCGGCTGGATTGCCCTGATTGGCGTTAACCGGACGATCCGTGCGGTTGAAGGTGACCGGCCCTAGTTTATATTGTGGGACGACTAGTTCCGTTAAGTCGGCATTCCTAAGGGTGCATATCCGGTCCCAGTTGGTAATTTGGGTGGTATTTACCACATTCACTGATTGAATATGCGGGGGAAATTTCTTTTGCCCTGCTGTGTTCGGTGATCTGGGCTCTTCATCGCCATCATCGCTTTGAGAGCCCCCTTCTCCGTCTTTGGCGCCTGCCCTGCCGGCTTGTTTGAAGACCCAGCATTCTCTGTTGGTATGGGTAGCTGGCGTTCCTGGGGTGCCATGAATTTGGCATTGGTGATCGAGTATGCGGTCCAGACTGGATGGACCCGGATTGTTATATTTGGGTGGCCCTTTCCGCTGACCAGACTTTGAGCCCCTGAACCCGGCATTAACTGCCGTATTTTCGGCGTTTTCACCATATTTGCGGCGCTTGTGTTTGTTGCGTCGTGGTTTGCCGTTGCTATCCTTGGCTTCTGATATGCCAGGTTTGCTTGCTGTATTGTTACTACGAGCCAACCAGCTATCTTCGCCCACGCAAAAGCAGGTCATCAGTGTCATGAGGGCTGCCATGGATTTTGGCTTCTCTTGGCCGAGGTGCCGGGCGAGCCATTCGTCGCGGATGTTATGCTTAAATGCCGCTAAGGCCTCTGCATTCGGACAGTCGACAATTTGGTTCTTCTTAGTTAGGAACCGGGTCCAGAATTTCCTGGCCGATTCCCCTGGCTGCTGAGTTATATGACTTAAATCGTCAGCGTCCGGCGGTCGCACATAAGTGCCCTAGAAATTGTCCAGGAATGCGTCTACCAGGCTCTCCCAACTTCCGATGGAGTTTGCCGGCAAGCTATTGAGCCAATGCCGAGCCGGCCCTTTGAGTTTTAGCGGGAGATACTTGATGGCATGTAAATCATCCCCGCGGGCCATGTGAATGTGGGGGGAGAAGTCTTCTATCCATACCGCGGGGTCTGTAGTACCATCATATGATTCAATGTTTACGGGTTTAAACCCTTCTGGGAATTCGTGATCCATTACTTCATCAGTGAAGCATAGGGGGTGTGCGGCGCCTCTGTGATGGGCTTTTAGCATATCCGGCATGACGGTCATCGTCCCGCGTTGGGGCGCGCCCCCGTGATCCGTAGATCGATCTTGCATATTTTGCTTTGTTTTCCAGTATGTCTCGCAGGTTCCGCGTGTTGCCCCGGGCCTTGGTATTTTTGTTTGAATGGCGGCGGGGTGCAGGCTGTACTTCGGGCTGGTAAGCCTCTCTGTCTCGGCCACGAGGTGGCCGATCAGCCGCATCATACGCTGGTGATGTAGGTTTCAATGCTTCCTCCTCGAGTTGGGGTAGCAACCTGCGCTTTGGGTAACTCTTGGTTGGGGGCTCGAGCTCGTATTCCTCGGCCGCCAGGACTTCAGTCCATCTATCCGCTAGCAGATCTTGATCAGCTCGAAGCTGTTGTTGCTTTTTCTTCAGGCTGTTTGTTGTGGCTATAAGTCGGCGCTTGAAGCGCTCCTGCTCGACGGGATCCTTAGGCACGATAAATTCTTCGTCGCCGAGGCTCACTTCGTCTTTGGAGAGAGGCATGTAATTGTCATCCTCTGATTCTCCGTTTGCTGCCTGTTCCGGAGGCCTAGCTTGTTCATCCTCCCACTCGAGGTCTGGCTGGAGGGGATTGTCATCATCTTCGGCACTATCTGGAGCGTTATTGTCTCTTGTGCCGGTATCGCTACTTTTGCTATGGCGGGACTTAGGGCGGAGCCACTGACGTCGGTGCTTGGATTGCTTCTTGGAGGGATTATCCTCCGTTGTCTTATCACCATCGCCTTCTTTGGGGGTGTCCACCATGTATATATCATACGATGAGGTGGCAGTCCAGTGCCCTGTGGGCGGTGGTTCTTGTTCGTCTCCTGCATCATCGTCCATACCGTCGATGTCTTCGGAGCCGAAGTCGAGCATGTCGGTTAAATCGTCGACAGTGGCTACTAAGTGAGTGGTGGGTGGGGAGCGAATTTCTTCGTCGTCCGCATCCCATTCTAGCCAGACATAGTTCGGCCAAGGGTCTCCTGACAGGGAGAGAGACCTCAACGAGTTTAGCACGTTGCCAAAGGGCGAGTGCTGAAAGATATCCGCGGAGGTAAACTCCATGATTGGTGCCCAATTGGATTCGATAGGCACGGACGCAGGCGGCTCGGAGTCCATGGCCGGGGACGAATCCAACGGTTCGGCAACACGGGTCCCAGAGGAGGTGAAGTCAGTATTCGGCTCTATCGCCGCTGAGTGTGCGGCCTCCGTGGCGGGGTCCATCCGCCCGTCCTCAGATGGCACAATTTGTTCCAGATTGAGGGCCGGAGTAGTTGCAGGTGGGATCTCCCGAACACTGTCCGACGGCAGAGCTAAATCATGCTCGTCGTGATTGTGCGGTGCACCTGACATGGGCTCGAATCCGTCGAAGATCAAGTCTCCGCGGATGTTGGCAGTATAGTTCAAGTTTCCAAACCTGACCTGATGGCCAGGGGCGTAGCTCTCGATCTGCTCCAGATGGTCAAGCGAGTTGGCCCGCAGTACAAAGCCGTCAAATACGAAGATTTGTCCGGGGAGGAAAACCTCACCCTGGATCACATCATTGCCGATGATCGAAGGAGCCATCAAGCCATATGGTGACGGCACAGTGGAACTCTCAATGAAAGCACCAATGTCGGTGTGAAAACCGGCGGATCTCGGTAGGGGGTCCCGAACTGTGCGTCTAATGCGGATGGTAACAGGAGGCGGGGGACACGATGTTTACCCAGGTTCGGGCCCTCTTGATGGAGGTAATACCCTACTTCCTGCTTGATTGATCTTGATGATATGAGTATTACAAGAGTTGATCTGCCACGAGATCGTAGAGGCTAAACCCTAGAAGCTAGCCTATGGTATGATTGTTGTTGTCCTACGGATTAAACCCTATGGTTTATATAGACACCGGAGGGGGCTAGGGTTACCCAGAGTCGGTTACAAGGGAGGAGATCTACATATCCGTATTGCCAAGCTTGCCTTCCACGCCAAGGAGAGTCCCATCCGGACACGGGACGAAGTCTTCAATCTTGTATCTTCATAGTCCAACAGTCCGACCAAAGGATATAGTCCAGCTGTCCGAGGATCCCCTAATCCAGGACTCCCTCAGGTGGGGGGAGAGGGGAGCAGCCAGGAGGCGCCCCAAGTCTGGTCGAATCCTACTTGGGCTCCTGCCCTGGCCGCCCCCCTTACCATATATGCCGAAGGAGGAAAGGAAAGGGGGAGAAGGAAGGAAGGGGGAGGCCGAATCCCCCTCCTTCCTTTCTCCCATAGGCTGGCTGCCATAGGGGGGTGCGCCAGCCCCTTGTGGGCTGGTGTGCTCCCCTCTAATGGCCCAATAGGCCCATCATCCTCCCGAGGGTGTCCGGAACCCCTTCCGATGATCCGATGACTACTGGGTGCACTCCGAAACTCTTCTGGTGTCCGAATATCATCGTCTTATATGACAATCTTTACCTCCAGACCATTCTGGAGCTCCTTGTCATGTCCATGATCTCATCCGGGACTCTCAACAACATTCGATCACCAAATCATATAACACTATATCGTCAACGAACGTTAAGTCTGCGGACCCTACGGGTTCGAGAACTATGTAGACATGACAGAGACACCTCTCCAGTCAATAACCAATAGCGGAACCTAGATGCCCATATTGGCTCCTACATATTCTACAAAGATCTTTATCGGCCGAACCTTATGACAACATACGCAATTCCCTTTGTCTATTGGTATGTTACTTGACTTGCCCGAGATTCGATCGTCGGTATCTTCATACCTAGTTCAATCTCGTTACCGGCAAGTCTCTTTACTCGTTCCGTAATACATCAACTTGTAACTAACTCCTTAGTCACTTTGCTTGCAAGGCTTCTTATGATGTGTATTACCGAGAGGGCCCAGAGATACCTCTCCGATACTCGGAGTGACAAATCCCAATCTCGATCCATGCCAACTCAACAAACACCTTCGAAGATACTTGTAGGGCATCGTTATGATCACCCAGTATGTTGTGACGTTTGATAGCACACAAGGTATTCCACCGGTATCCGGGAGTTGCATAATCTCATAGTTGAAGGAATATGTATTTGACATTAAGAAACCAATAGCAATAAACTGAACGATCATATGCTAAGCTAACGGATGGGTCTTGTCCATCACATCATTCTCCTAATGATGTGATCTCATTATCAAATGACAACACATGTCTGTGGTTAGGAAACCTTAACCATCTTTGATCAACGAGCTAGTCTAGTAGAGGCTTACTAGGGACACGGTATTTGTTTTTGTATTCACACATGTATTTAAGTTTCCGATCAATACAATTCTAGCATGAATAATAAATCTTTATCACGAATAAGGAAATATAAAATAACAACTTTATTATTGCCTCTAGGGCATATTTCGTTCAGCAACAACTAGCACATTTAAAGAGGCCGAGGGCCAACAACCACAACTATCCACTGGAAGCAGCTTGATCACGGTGACTCGGTATCTCCTCAATGAAAAGGAAGAACCCTCCTGTGCCTTGGTAGAGCATGGGTAGAACAGTGTCTCCAATTTTCTAATGTGGATGCATTGCCACGATAACCGGGAAGTTGTTAATTTGAATGGTCCCATTTCAGCGAGAAATCTAGTACCTTGCAATCACTTTGGCGTTATTAGCAGGCACAGGTGTAATTCGACCACACCGGAAAATCAATTCAGGAACAATTGCAGCGGGCAATTTCTGTTGTAATGTACAATAAAAACCAATTGTAATATATCGTTAAAGCTATATATAGTTTATGAACATCAACATAAAAATGAGACTTTGTGCCAGCGTTTTGTGCACACAATTGGTCTTATTCAATGTGTGAACCAGAGGTAGAATTAATCCCATCCAAAATCCAGTGTGCATACGTTGTGCTATCTCTATCAGATTATCAACAAATTTTATGACATGCTTCAAGTCTTTCTAGTGAAATTTGGTACGCCGAGTAACATACAGATCGTTAAATATGCATCAAACATATCCTGCTTAAAAGATGGAAAGGTATTATTTATTCAGAACATGGCAGAAGAATAGTGGACATAAATTGGTAAATAGAATTTGTTACTACCTAGGAATAGAGTCAGAAAATGAAATCATAATTGGTTGGACAAATAGTGATCATTTAGTCAGAACAAATACCCCGATTTTGCTATGTAATATGCCAACATGGAGAAAGTTGAAAGAACATTAACCTCGATCAGACTGTGATCGGCTGATGAGTTGGGAAAGTAAACATCCATGTTAATTAGATCAGGCTGTAGTGCACGCACTAGAATTTTATTGCCAGCTTTCAGTTCATAAAACTTAGATATTTTTCTTCAAAGGTTCGCATCAAAATAGGAGTGACCATCTTTATCAAGTTTTACCCTAACTGTCATTGTAAATCCTTGTTGCGTTGTCAATATGACATCCATGGAGTCATCAGCAAAGTAAATCCCAAGATTTCCTTCTACGCGTGTTCTTGCAAAGCAAGGGATGTACTGCTTGAAATGAAAATTAAGATCGTTAATTAGATATATTGAAATAATAGAGCAACATGCAAATATGGGAGTAACTGAGAGAACAGAACAATATATAGCTGAAAGCAAAGTACAAAAATATATAACTAAAAATAGATAATGTAACAAAGATTTGAAGCAAATATGAGAGTAATTGAATGAACAATACATCATTAATTTGCCTAATTTAGAAGAAAAATCATCTTCGACGTCTAGGCTGCATGTGGCACTGTACCTTTTATCCAAATGTAGCAATATACGATATCTGTGCATAAATTTAGGCCATGCCGACCATGTTAGGGCGAGATTGAACACACTGAGCGGTCCCGGAAGTCATCTAGAATGGTGAGATAGAACTTCTTTCCGACTGGCTGTGACTACACTTGCCCAATTTGTGCTCGTGGTGTGGACACTAGAATGGAAACCCTCGAATCAGCTAGAAGAAAAATGAATCCACAGCGATTTCCGTTGGTTGATTAACAGCGACGGATGGAATGTGATAAGAGATGAGTGAATATTTTGCTAAATTAATTACCTTCTCCATGAGAAAAATCACCGGCCCAATCCCGCAGAAAACGCCAATCGACCAGAGTCCATAAAGTCGGTGCAAGTTGGTGCAGATAGGCGGCGGCAAGCGGTAGGGGCGAAATCCTGTGTCGTTTGGAGCGTGAACTACGCCCACGGACGACAGCCGTCGAGCTTAAGGGTGGCCGCCGTGATAGAAGTTGATGAGGTGCAGAGTTGTGGAGGAGTGCGCGGCGAGTGGGTGGGGACGGAGTGGGCAGGGGGTGAGGGTTTTATTTTTTCCTTTTGGATGTGTGGGTGAACGCACACGGTTCTCAGACATGACGGAGATGAACCATGTGCGATAGTAAATCACCGAGATTGAAGGGGAATCCAAATTTCCTTCCTCGTTTTTCATTCAGTTTTTTCTACGATCAACATAGCCCCTCCAATGCAACATGTTAAAATTTGGCATTTTCTGGCTCAATTACCATATTTAGGTGATTTTGTTCCTTTTCTAGGCATTAATGCACATAATTCAAATTCAAACAATCAGTGCATGAAAAAGTGCACAAAAATGGTCTAGAAAATCTTGATCGTTGTATTTAGTAAATTCTCATGCCTTTTATAAGGAATGGGAAGAGGTCTCAAGGATATGTGTGGCAAGAGTCAACCGCAAACGTGTCGTTATTGGTTTTTAAACTATATAAAAATGAAAGACATGCCTGAAAAACATGACGCCTGGAATTCTTGCATGGTTCCTCAATTCTTGGCGCTCCTCAAGGCGTGTGGCTTCTTTTTGTCGCTCTTGGCGGAGGGCCTCTTCTTGTAGACGTACTTGGCGGTTGCGCTCGTTGACGGCTTTAGTTGATTCACGTAGAGCACTTTCGGCTTCAAGTGCTCGTTCCTCACGATGGTGTTGCTCTTGTCGAAGGGCATAGCCATCTTGATGTTCTTGTTGATCTTGGTGTATTGGAGCTTGCTGTTGGACCGGAGGATAATTAGTTTGTCAACATAGCCGCTCACGTTCCCGGAGGCGGTCTTGTAAACCATTGCCATGGAATGGGTTTTCTGGACCTTGATGATCTTCATGGTCTTGGGGACGATGCGAACGAGCCTTAGGGGGGCTTGCATCCGAAGAAGATTGTGAAGAATGTCTACTTGAGTGTCTTCGTCTTGAATAGGACGAAGATGTAGAAGAACTGTTGACCAACAAGGCACAAATCTCCTCAATCCTTGCATCGTTCTCCTCCTTTTGTGCGGCAAGCTTGTTGTCGAAGTAGTCTCTTGTACATTGCTCGGATTGTCGCAAGTCGGTAGCGAGTAGGTCGATGCGGTCGCCCAATGCTTCATTCTCTTGATGCAAAGCTCTTTGCATGCTGAAGAGGTGGTTCTTGGTGACATAGTTGTTCGGGTCCTCATCTTGCTCGATGAAGAGTTGATTCGAAGAACTAGTTGGCCTATCCATCATCGCAAGCAAATTTGTGAGTGGAAGAAAGGAATGAACTATACCAAATGTACCTTATCCGATGTTGAGAATGGATCAATCATCACTCAATAATGTAGCAAGGAAATAGCACAATTGGTATCGGATCTAGTTGATTCTCACACCTACACAAGTAAGGCTTTTGGAGTAGCTTGGTTAGGATGGTGGCACACAGTTTATGCAATTGTTAGTGAGATTCAAATAATGTTGAAAAAGATTCGCAAATTTGCATATGTAACAGGTAGACCAATAGCAATGAATGGTACACAGAAACACACACACGGATAGATAAATGGGGTCGTGCAACCAAGGAACAAGCTCAAAATGTGGAATCCATGGAAAATGCTCTTATTGCACAACTCTAGAGAGACGCTAGCATGATTTCACAATAGGCGAATACAAGACTTGTGCATAACCTACAAAGCAAAGATGCAACGACATCCTATCCCAAGTATGCAATATATATTATGTTCCGGTGATATGATCCAAGATGATCGAGTATGGCAATATTTATGGAATGTGGTATGATGCTATGTCACTTGCTTAAAAGCTCTTGGCTCTTTCGCTTTTGATCTACTTCTTTGGCAACTTATGCAAAACTTCACGAACCAAGATAGCAATTGTGTATGCGGAACAAAGATGTTGCACTAGTGATGACAAGATGATACCAAGGTATGGATACCAAGATGATATGATATATGCAATGGGACGATGATCACTAATGTGCAAAAGTGACATTACTGGCAATATTCAATGGCTAGTCTCGATAGGCAAGTGAAACAAAAGGAAGGCTAGGAGGTTATCATTGCAATGGCAAGGAAGAATATACGAGAGTGTCATCGAGGTTACCACCGATGGTTTCTCGATTTTAAGCAAGGGTGTATGATGAAGTGGTTGTTGTCAATGACGAGTTCGTGGCTATGATGAGCGGTGGTGATGTTGTTGTCAAACCGTCCCTAAGTAGCCGAAACACATTAGGAAACGGAAATCGCAACTCAAATTCTCAAAGCAAATGTGTCAAAATTGTCAGAGGTTGAAGCGGGTAAGCTATGGTGGTTGCAGAAAGCGGTGGTGGTATGTGGAAGTATTGGTGGAAACCCAGTCAAAATTGGCGGAAGTTAGGCGGAAGAAGGAGTGGTGGATGAAGTGATGCTGCGGGAGGCCGGACGTTCGGGGTTGCGGGCCGGATGTACGAGGGCCACGGGCCGGATGTCCTGGGCACCAAATAGATGATGGACTCGGTGGATCTCGTGGGAAAGAAAACTTTTAGGGGAAAAATTCGAGGGATTTCGTGGATGGAATTGGGGGAAAAGTTAGGAGAAGCTAGATCTACCTGCAACACATCAAATCCACGGATCAAATTCAACAAAACATCATCACACCAACAAATCACAAAAAAATGGGGGGGGGCTATTTTTCCTGGGGATTTTCAAAATTGGGACAAAACATAACAAAATTAGGCTAGAAAACGAAGAGGGAGACTCCAAAATCGTGATCAACCTTGGCTCATGATACCAAGATGATGTAGGGTAGAACCCTAGGGGCCGATCTTTCACGATTGGAGTGGATCCCGTGAAGAACACGAAGAACACACGAGGGAAATGATAGGAAAACACTCAAATCAACGAGATTTGATTACACATGTGCTAGACCCGAGTACACAGTGAGGCACACGATCCAAACACAACAAGGGACTATACAAATGGTCGGTAGTTCTTTCCAATCCGTAAGGAGATGGGGGCTTGAATCCACGAGCGGATCTTCCCTTGACAGGGTCTTGAATCCACTTGGGGGATCTTCTCCTAGGAGGCGTCGGTCTCCAATGGAGTAGGGGTACCAGTGGATGAGCAATGATCTAATCTCTAAAATGAGCTATCACAATGCTAACCCTAAAATTGTGGAGGAGGAGGAGGAGTATATATAGTCTAGGGGGCGAAGGGGTACATGGACTTCATCCCTTTCACTGTGCGCAGACAGGGGCCGGATGTCCGGGCTTTGAGGACGGGCTGGGGGCGGATGTCCGGGGTGGCTTCGGTTGCATTCTGTGAAGAATGCCGAATTTCTGGGCCGGGGCCGGATGTCCGGGGCACGTGTCGGGCCGGATGTCGGGAGCCTGGGCCAGATGTCCGGGCCCTGTAGCTTGTTGGTTGGGCAGCTATTGTGGGTACCTTCAGGGGTCGGATGTCTGGGGTCATGACCGGATGTCCGGGTCCTGGGAGCTATTCTCAGTTCATTCCGTTGGTCCTCTTCATCCGTGAACTTGGGGACTTGTCCATCTTCATGCACATCTCCGAGAGGGTCCTCTTGGTACCTGATCATACATAACATTCTAGACTAAGGTAGTAGCCATGTATCGAGTGGGTCATATGGAATATCACTAAGGAGAAATGCAACCTCGGTCTCGAGAGCTCTAGCATGTGCTCGTGTCATCGGTCCACTTGGCACTTGGTGAGACGATGGTAGGTCCATGGGGATGATCATAGGTTGCTCTACATCAACATGTGAGCGGCACTGATCCACGCTTCCACCAGGAGGAACACCTCACCTCCGCCGCCGCCGACTTGGGGCGGGCTCTGGCCCATATGGAGTGCCCCAGCAACTACCCCTCAGGACTTACCAAGTATGAACAGACTAGTTCAATCTTACCAATACCAGTTGCAATGGCTATGTTTTGTACGGTTGATGTATTAAGCATGTTGTAGTAAACACGTCTAACCCATCTTATCTATTTTCCCTTCCTTTTTATAGACAACCGGGCCATTCTCTGCTCTAGGAGCACCTGCCTTGCGATGTTTAACTCTGTCAATTTCATTTCTATCAGTACCAGTTTCAATGGCTATACTAGGTTGTCTGTAGTTAAACGTGCATGTTGTAGTAAAAAATTCTATCCATTTTTTAATCCGTCCCTTTACTACCGTGCTACTCTTTCGCAATGAAAATATCACCACAGATGCTGTCGTTTTATTACCATTTGCTATTTTTGGTGGATGTTAACCCTATTGTAGTTAACAACCTTTCCAGGTACTTACGCAGGGCTACAATGGGTGATGTTGTTGTTTGCCGTCGAGGTTAGCTGCATCCCATGTTTTATATACCCTATGTTCCTAAATATAAGTATTTTTAGAGATTTCAATAGAGACTACATACGGAGAAAAATGAGTGAATCTACATTCTAATCTAAACTATGTCTATATACGTTCGTATGTAGTTCATATTGAAATATCTAAAAATATTTGTACTTAGGAACAGAGGTAGTTGTATTTTACATCATTTGTGCAATCGTAGTTTAGCTTCTAACATTTACTGGTTGCATGTAGGTACATATATTAGCGGCACTGATCCACGCTTCAATCCCTTTTGTGTATGGGGAAATGAGATATTCATGAATAAACAGCAAGTGAGGAAGCTAAGAAAGATTGTTAGGCGAAAAAGACAGGTGATGTCTACTACACAACTTTATTCTTGTAGACATGTGTTAGGCCTCCAAGCGCAGAGTTTTGTAGGACAGTAGCAATTTTCCCTCAAGTGGATGACCTAAGGTTTATCAATCTGTGAGAGGTGTAGGATGAAGGTGGTCTCCCTCAAACGACCCTGCAACCAAATACAAGAAATCTCTTGTGTCCCCAACACACCCAATACAATGGCAAATTGTATAGGTGCACTAGTTCGGCAAAGGGATGGTGATAAAAGTGTAATATTGATGGTAGAAATATATTTTTATAATCTGAATAAATAAAAACAGCAAGGTAGCAATTAGTAAACGGGCACAAAAACGGTATTGCAATGCTTAAAAACAAGGCCTAGGGTCCATACTTTCGCTAGTGCAATCTCTCAACAGTGCTAACATAATTGGATGATATGATTATCCCTCAAAGTGTAACGAATAATCGCTCTCGAATTCCTATTAGCGGAGAACAAAAGATAGGAATTGTTTTTAGGGTACGAAGCCACCTCAAAGCTATTCTTTCCGATCGATCTATTCAAGAGTTCGTACTAAAATAACACAAAGCTATTGTTTCCGTTCGATCTATCCTAGAGTTCGTCCTAGAATAACACCAAAGCATATTCATATTCATAATACTCAATCCACACAAAGAACTACAAAGAGACCCCGAAGTTTCCGTCGGAGAAAAATGTGCATCAACCCCTATGCATACATTACCCCAATAGCACCGCGGGAATCCGCGAGTTGAATGTCATAACATATATCAAGTGAATCAATATGATACCCCAATTGTCACCTCAAGTATTCATACCGCAAGACATATATCATGTGTTCTCATCTATGAATATTCAATCCGACAAGACCAAACTTCAAAAGGTAAAGATTCAATTCATCATAACAAGAGTATAGAGGGTAGAAACATCATATTATCCGACTATATTAACAAAGCCCATGATATAGATCACGAGAGAGAGATAAAACACATAGCTACTGGTACAAACCCATAGCCCCGAGGGTGGACTACTCCCTCCTCATCGTGGTGGCCGTCGGGATGATGAAGATGGCCACCGGAGATGATTCCCCCTTCGGCAGGGTGCCGGAACGGGGCCTAGATTGGTTTTCGTGGATACAGAGACCTTGCGGCAGCGGAACTTCTGATCTAGGTTAACCCCGATGGGTTTCGGAATATTTGGGAATTTATAGTGCAAATAAGGGGTACGGGAGGCCACCGAGGTGGGCACAACCCACTTGGGCACGCCAGGTGGGCCTGGCGCGCCCTGGTGGGTTGTGCTCCCCTCGGGGCACCCCCCAGGTACTGCTCTGGCCCATTGGGTTCCTTTTGGTCCATATAAAATCCACAAAAAAGTTTCACGGTGTTTGGACTCCGTTTGATATTGATTTCCTGCAATGTAAAAAACAAGCAAAAAAACAGCAACTGGCACTGGGTCAATAGGTTAGTCCCAAAAAATGATATAAAGTTGATATAAAATGATTGTAAAACATCTAAGAATGAAAAAATAACAGCATGAATACTTCATAACTTATAGATACGTTGGAGACGTATCATCATCCCCAAGCTTAATTCCTACTCGTCCTCGAGTAGGTAAATGATAAAAGAAAATAATTTATGAAGTGTGAATGCTAGCAAAGTGCATAAGTTTGATCAATGACAATTTCAATCACTTTTCCTAGCATCATAACAACAATTCTTTCTCATAAAACTTCTCATGTTATAGTGGCAACCTATTCACATGTTAAGGTTCAAACAATGAACTCTCTTGAAACTCAACAACCTATGTTCTTAGTCACCAAGCAATTGCAATTCAAGTTATTCAACAGAGTTTAAGTAGGAGCTCCACATACTCAACTATCATATAGTCTTCTAAGATTGCTAACACTCACCGCATACACATGAGCAAAACGTTTCAACCGGACACATAGAAAGATAGGGGCTTATTGTTTTGCCTCCCAACGTATTCACCTCAAGGGTGATGTCAACAATAATAACTCATGCTACCCATATCCAACTGGACATATGTGCCTAGATCTTTCCTCACCACATGATGCTTGCCAAAGGAGAAAAATAAAAAGGAATAGAGAGAAAAACTTTGACTCTTTGCATAAAAGTAAATACATAAAAGTAAAAGATAGGCCCTTCGCAGAGGGAAGCAGAGGTTGCCATGCGCTTATTTGTTTGTATGCTCAATCCCTTAGTGCAAGAGAACGTCACATTATATTGCCCCTTAAGATGACAACCTTTATTATGCAGTCTGTCACTTTTATTCTTTGTCATCCAAGTTCGTACAACGCTCAATTTTCTCTTACACTAAATGATCTCACACTTTTAGGAGCAATTTTTATTGCCTTATTGCACCGATGACAACTTACTGGAAGAATCTTATTCAATCCTTAGGTAGGTATGGTGGACTCTTGAAAATAAGATTTGGGTTTAAGGGTTTTTGGATGCACAAGTAGTATCTCTACTTAGTGCGGAATTTTTGGCTAGCAAAGATGGGGGGCAAGCACCACATGTTGAAGGATCTATGACAATATAACTTCTATGTGAATATGAACAAACACAAACCATTACATCGTCTTCCTTGTCCAATGCCAACAATTCCGGCATATAATATTTTGATGGGGCTCACAATCACAAAAGATTTCCATGATAGTGTATTTATATGTGAAAGTTCTCTTCCTTATACTAATTATTTGTGAATTGCTTGTATGACCAAAATTGTGATTGTCAAGCCTCAAAAGGTTTCATTTTCTAAACCCAATGTGAAGCTACCACTAGGCATGATATGATTTCAACTTTATGACATTCAATTTATTCAAAAATTTACTCATAGAATATAAGTGAAGCACAAGAGTAAATGACAAACTACTCCAAAAAGATATAAGTGAAGATCAAACGAGTAGTTAAGTAAATAGGTAGCTATTTGAGGACTCTCTCTTATTAAAAACTTTCAGATCTAAGTAATTTATTAAAACAACAAGCAAAACAAAACAAAATAACATTTCAAGGATAGCACACATCATGTGAAGAAGCAAAAACTTAGGCTCAACCGATACTAACCGATAATTGTTGAAGGAAAAAGGTGGGATGCCTACCGGGGCATCCCCAAGCTTAGATGCTTGAGACTTCTTGACATATTATCTTGGGATGCCTTGGGCATCCCCAAGCTTGAGCTTTTGTGTCTCCTTAATTCCTATCATATCACGGTTTTCCTAAATCTCAAAAGCTACATCCACACAAAACTCAAAAAGAAATCATGAGATAAGTTAGTATAAACCATGCAAAAACCTTATCATTCTCTACTGTAGCAAATCACTAAAATTATTATTCAACATTTCATACTAAATTCCTCTGCATATTTAATACTCCTATCCTCAAATAGAATCATTAAACAAGCAAACATATGCAAACAATGCAAACATAACAGCAATCTGCCAAAACAGTACAGTCTGTAAAGAATGCAAGAGTATCAATACTTACCTAACTCCAAACATTATGAAATTCTAGCACACTGTAGAAAATTTATCAGAGATCATTATGCAAAAAATTTCAACATTTTATCACATTCTAACTTTCCTCAGGAATTTTTGCAACATTGATAAGCTTTCTCTTCAAACAGCAACATGTATACTTGCAAGATAAGCATGACAAAGGCTATACTTGACATTTTTATTGAAATAAAAGATGAAAAACATTCTTATAAATAACAGAAAGCA